>NW_028167275.1:25000-48994 GCF_963513975.1 Fringilla coelebs | reverse complement strand
GCCTGAGCGGTCACTTGGGGCTGAGCGGTCAGTCAGGGTCTGAGAGGTCACTGTGGCTCAGTGGTCACTCAGGGTCAGCGGTCACTCAGTATCTGAGTGGTCACTCGGGGTCAGGGGTCACTCAAAGTCAGTGCGGTCACTTGGTATCTGAGCGGTCACTTGGGGTGAGCGGTCACTAAAAGTCACAGCGGTCACTCAGGGTCCGAGTGGTCACTCAGGTCAGTGGTCACTCGGTGTCCAAGCAGTCTCTCAGGGTCAGTGGTCACTAAAAGTCACAGTGGTCACTCAGGTCAGGGGTCACTCGGTGTCCGAGCGGTCACTTGGGGTGAGTGGTCACTAAAAGTCACAGCGGTCACTCAGGGTCAGTGGTCACTCAGGTCAGTGGTCACTCGGTGTCCGAGCGGTCACTCCGGCCAGGTGGGTGTGGCTGTAGTGGTAGCTCAGCCCCGGGCGGTTCTTGTAGCGCTTCCCGCAGACTGCGGACAGGGCAGGGGTCAGTCGGGGTCCGAGTGGTCACTCAGTGTCCGAGGGGTCACTCAGGCCCAGATTCTGAGTGGTCACTTGGGGCTGAGTGGTCACTCGGGGTCTGAGAGGTCACTCAGGGTCTGAGAGGTCACTTAGGCCCAGATTCTGAGTGGTCACTTGGGGCTGAGCGGTCACTCAGGGTCAGTGGTCACTCAGTGTCCGAGCGGTCACTCAGGGTCCGAGAGGTCACCCGGGCCCAGAGCCTGAGCGGTCACTTGGGGCTGAGTGGTCACTCAGGGTCCGAGTAGTCACTGGGGTCAGCGGTCACTCAGTGTCCGAGTGGTCATTCAGGGTCCCAGTGGTCACCCAGGCCCAGAGCCTGAGTGGTCAGTTGGGGCTGAGTGGTCACTCAGGGTCTGAGCGGTCACTCGGTGTCTGAGAGGTCACTCAGGGTCAGGGGTCACTCAGGGTCTGAGTGGTCACTCGGTATCTGAGTGGTCACTCGGTATCCCAGCGGTCACCCGGGCCCAGAGTCAGAGCGGTCACTCAGGGTCTGAGCGGTCACTGTGGCTCAATGGTCACTCAGGGTCAGCGGTCACTCAGTGTCCGAGTGGTCACTCAGGGTCTGAGTGGTCACTCAGGGTCTGAGAGGTCACTCAGGGTCTGAGAGGTCACCAGGCCCAGAGTCTGAGCGGTCACTCAGGGTCCGAGCAGTCACTGGGGTCAGCGGTCACTCAGTGTCCGAGTGGTCACTCAGGGTCCCAGTGGTCACCCGGGCCCAGAGTCTGAGTGGTCACTTGGTATCTGAGCGGTCACTGCAGCTCAGCGGTCACTCAGGGTCAGCGGTCACTCAGGGTCAGGGGTCACTCAGGGTCAGTGGTCACTCAAAGTCAGAGCGGTCACTCGGTGTCCGAGCGGTCACTTGGGGTGAGCGGTCACTAAAAGTCACAGTGGTCACTCAGGTCAGTGGTCACTCGGTGTCCGAGCGGTCACTCAAGGTCTGAATGGTCACTCAGGGTCAGTGGTCACTCAGGTCAGTGGTCACTCGGTGTCCGAGCGGTCACTCAAGGTCTGAATGGTCACTCAGGGTCAGTGGTCACTCAGGTCAGTGGTCACTCGGTGTCCGAGCGGTCACTCCGGCCAGGTGGGTGTGGCTGTAGTGGTAGCTCAGCCCTGGGCGGTTCTTGTGGCGCTTCCCGCAGACTGCGGACAGGGCAGGGGTCAGGGGTCACTCGGGGTCAGGGGGCACTCAGTGTCCGAGAGGTCACCCGGGCCCAGAGTCTGAGCGGTCACTCAGGGTCAGTGGTCACTCAGGGTCAGAGCGGTCACTTGGGGCTCAGCGGTCACTCAGTGTCTGAGCAGTCACTGCAGCTCAGCGGTCACTCGGGGTCAGTGGTCACTCGGGGTCTGAGCGGTCACTAAAAGTCAGCGGTCACTGCAGCTCAGCGGTCACTCAAGGTCAGTGGTCACTCAGGGTGAAGGGTCAATCAGGGTCTGAGTGGTCACTCGGTATCTGAGCGGTCACTTGGGCTGAGTGGTCACTAAAAGTCACAGCGGTCACTCAGGGTCAGCGGTCACTCAGGGTCAGGGGTCACTCAGAGTCAGGGGTCACTCAAAGTCAGAGCGGTCACTCAAAGTCAGAGCGGTCACTCAAAGTCAGAGCGGTCACTCAAAGTCAGAGCGGTCACTCTGCATTGAGTGGTCACTCAGGGTCAGGGGTCACTCAGAGTCTGAGCGGTCACTCAGGGTCAGCAGTCACTCAGGGTCAGTGGTCAATCAGGGTCAGCGGTCACTCAGGGTCAGGGGTCACTCAAAGTCAGAGCGGTCACTAAAAGTCAGCGGTCACTCGGTATCTGAGCGGTCACTTGGGGCTGAGCGGTCACTCAGAGTCTGAGAGGTCACTCAGGGTCAGTGGTCACTCAGGGTCAGCGGTCACTCGGGGTCAGTGGTCACTCAGGGTCAGCAGTCACTCAGTATCTGAGGGGTCACTCAGGGTCAGAGCGGTCACTTGGGGTCAGTGGTCACTCAGGGGTCACTCAGTGTCCGAGCGGTCACTCATTGGGTCCGAGCCCCCAAACCCCAGAATTGGGACAGGGACCCCAAAACCTCCAAAACCGCCCCAAAATCTCCAAAATCCCCAAATTCCCCCAAAACCGGCCCCAAACCCGCCAGAATCCCAAATCCCCAAAATCCCCAAAATCCCCAAATCCCCCCAAAATGCCCCAAAATCCCAAAATGCCCCAATATCCCCAAAATGCCCCAAATCCCCCCAAAATCCCCCAACTCCCCAAATCCCCCCAAAATGCCCCAAAATTCTCCAAAACCCCCAAAATCCCCCAACCCCCCAAAACTCCCAAAATCCCCAAATCTCCAATCCCCCAAATCCTCCAAAACCCCCAAAATCCCAAAATGCCCCAAATCCCCCCAAATCCCCAAAAATCCCCCAAAACCCCCAAATGCCCCAAATGCCCCAAAATGCCCCAAAATGTCCCAAATTGCCCAAAACCCCCCAAACCCTGAAAATCCCAAAATGCCCCAAAATGCCCAAATCCCCCCAACGCCCCTGAAACCCCCCAACCCTCCAAAATCCCCAAATCACCCCAAAATGCCCCAAAATCCCCAAATCGCCCCAAACGCCCTGAAAATGCCCCAAATCCCCCCAAAATGCCCCAAAACCCCAAAATGCCCCAAAATGCCCCAAAATGCCCCAAACCACAAAAACCCCAAAATGCCCCAAAATCCCCCAAAATGCCCCAAAACCCCAACATGCCCCAAAATGCCCCAAAATGCCCCAAAACCCCCCAAATCCCCAAATCCCCCCAAAATGCCCCAAAATGCCCCAAAACCCCAAAATCCCCCAAAACCCCCAAAACCCCCAAAACCCCCAAAATGCCCCAAAATCCCAAATCACCCCAAATCCCCCAAAATGCCCCAAAATCCCCCAAAATCCCCAAAATCCCCAAATCCCCCAAAACCCCAAAATCCCCCAAATCCCCCCAAAATGCCCAAAATGCCCCAAAATCCCCAAATCCCCCAAAACCCCAAAATCCCCAAATAGCCCCCAAATCCCCAAATCCCCCAAAACCCCAAATCCCCCCAAAATGCCCCAAATGCCCCAAAATCCCCGAATCCCCCAAAACCCCCAAATCCCCCAAATTGTCTCAAAATGCCCCAAAATGCCCAAAATGCCCCAAAATCCCCAAACCCCCCAAAATGCCTAAAATGCCCCAAAATCCCCAAATCCCCCCAAACCCCAAAATCCCCCAAATCGCCCCAAAATGCCCCAATCCCCCCAAATGCCCCGAACCCCCAAATCTCAAAAATCCCCCCAAATCACCCCAAAATGCCCCAAAATCCCAAATCCCCCAAACCCCCCAAAACCTCCAAAAGCCCCAAAATCCCCAAATCCCCCAAATCCCCCAAAACCCACAAACCCCCAAAATGCCCCAAAATCCCCAAATCGCCCCAAACGCCCTGAAAATGCCCCAAATCCCCCCAAAATGCCCCAAAATGCCCCAAACCCCCCAAACCACAAAAACCCCAAAAAACCCCAAAATCCCCCAAAATGCCCCAAAACCCCAACATGCCCCAAAATGCCCCAAAATGCCCCAAAACCCCAAAATGCCCCAAATTGCCCCAAACCCCCCAAACCACAAAAACCCCAAAATTCCCCAAATCGCCCCAAAATGCCCCAAAACCCCCAAATGCCCCAAACTCCCAAATCTCAAAAATCCCCCAAATCACCCTAAAATGCCCCAAAATCCCAAAATGCCCCAAATCCCCGAAAATCCCCCAAAATGCCCCAAAATCCCCAAATCCCCCAAAATGCCCCAAAATCCCCAAATCCCCCAAAATGCCCCAAAATCCCCAAATCCTCCAAAATGCCCAAAATGCCCCAAAACCCCCAAAATCCCCCAAAACCCCAAATCCCCCCAAACCCCCCAAACCCCCCCGAACCCCCCCAGGCCCCCCAGCCCCCCCATCCCCCTCCCCTGTCCGTCGGTCCGTCCGTCCGTCCGTCCGTCTCTCACTGTCGCACACGTAGGGTTTGTCGCGCTCCTCCAGCACCGCGTCCACCCTCCTCTTCATCACCAGCCCGTACGCCTGCCGACAGACGGACAGACGGACGGATGGATGGACCCACCCACCGACGGACACACGGACACACCCATGGACCCACCGACCGACGGACACACGGACAGGGACACACGGACACACCCGTGGAACGACGGACAGGGACGGACACACGGACACACGGACACGCGGACACACCCATGGACCCACCGATGGACACACGGACACACAGACACACCCATGGACCCACCGACGGACACACGGACACACGGACACACCCGTGGAACGACGGACACAGGGACACGCGGACACACCCGTGGACCCACCGATGGACAGGAACAGACGGACGGATGGACACACGGACACACGGACACACCCGTGGACCCACCGACGGACGGACAGACAGGGACACGCGGACACGCGGACACACCCGTGGACCCACCGACGGACGGAGACATGGACACACGGACACACGGACACACCCGTGGACCCACCGACGGACGGACACACGGACACACGGACACACGGACACACCCGTGGACCCACCGACGGACGGACGGACAGGGACACGCGGACACACGGACACACCCATGGACCCACCGATGGACACACGGACACACAGACACACCCATGGACCCACCGACGGACACACGGACACACGGACACACCCGTGGAACGACGGACACAGGGACACGCGGACACACCCGTGGACCCACCGATGGACAGGAACAGACGGACGGATGGACACACGGACACACGGACACACCCGTGGACCCACCGACGGACGGACGGACAGGGACACGCGGACACACGGACACACCCATGGACCCACCGACGGACGGACACACGGACGGACGGACACCGGGATGGACTGACAGACCAACGGACACAGGGACACGTGGACGGACGGACAGGGATACATGGACACACCCATGGAGCGACCGACGGACGGACCGACGGACGGACCGATGGACACGCGGACACACGGACACACCCATGGACCGATGGACGGACGGACGGGGACACACGGACACACCCATGGACCGACCGACGGACAGGGACGGACGGACAGGGACACACGGACACAGGGATGGACAGACGGACGGACGGACACACGGACACAGGGATGGACGGACAGACAGACGGACAGGGACACAGACACACAGACACGCGGATGGACGGACGGACGGACAGGGACACACGGACGCACAGATGGACGGACGGACACGCGGACACACGGACACAGGCATGGACAGACGGACACACGGACGCATGGATGCACGGACGCACGGACATGCAGATGGACGGACACACGGACACACGGACACGCCGCTGGTTGGCTGTCCAGCTGGCTGTCCGTCTGTCCGTCTGTCCGTCCGCCCAACCGTCCGTCCGTCTGTCTGCCCAGCTATCCCGCTGCCCAGCTGTCCGTCTGTCCGGCTGTCCCGGCTGTCCGTCTGTCTGGCTGTCCATCTGTCTGTGCGCCCATCTGTCCGTCTGTCCGTCTGCCCAGATGTCCAACTGTCCATCTGCCCGGCTGTCCGTCCGTCTGTCTGCCTGTCTGTCCAACCGTCCGTCTGTCTGCCCAGCTATCCCACTGTCCGTCTGTCCAACCGTCCGTCTGCCTGTCTGCCCGGCTGTCCGTCCCACTGCCCGGCTGTCCGTCCGTCCCCACTGCCCAACCGTCCGTCTGTCTGTCTGCCCGTCTGTCCACCTGTCCGCCTGCCTGGTTGTCCCACTGGTCGTCTGTCTGTCCGTCTGTCCATCCGTCCCTCTGTCAATCCGTCCGTCCGTCCGTCCCCCCGCCCAGCTGTCCCTCTCTGCCTCCCTCCGTCCATCCGTCTGTCTGTCCGTCCCATTGTCCCACCATCCCTCCGTCCGTCCCTCTGTCTGTCCGTCCCTCTGTCTGTGGGTCGGTCTGTCCCTGAGTCAGTCAGTCTGTCCGTCTGTGGGTCGGTCTGTCCGCGGGTCGGTCCCCCTGTTCCCCTGTTGGTCTGTCCGTCTGTCGGTCTGTCTGTCTGTGGGTCCGTCCCCCTGTCCATCCGTCCCGCTGTCAGTGGGTCCGTCTGTCCGTCCGTCCATCCATGGGTTGGTCTGTCCCCCTCTCTGTCTGTCGGTCCTTGGGTCTGTCCCCCTGTCCGTCTGTCCCCCTGTCCGTCTGTGGGTCGGCCCATCTGTCCGTGGGTCCGTCTGTCCCCCCGTCGGTCCATTCCCCTGTCCGTCTGTCGATCTGTCGGTCTCTCTGTGGGTCTGTCCATCTGTCCGTGCCCCTGTCCGTCCCTCTGTCCATCCGTCCGTCCCCCTGTCCATCCGTCCCCCTGTCCGTGGGTCTGTCGGTCCGTCCCCCTGTCCGTCTGTCTGTCTGTCTGTCTGTGGGTCGGTCCGTGGGTCTGTCCCCCTGTCCATCCGTCCCCCTGTCCGTGGGTCTGTCGGTCCCGTCCCCCTGTCTGTCTGTCCCGCTGTCCGTGGGTCCGTGCCCCTGTCCGTGGGTCCGTCCATCGGTCTGTCCCCCTGTCGGTCCGTCCGTCTGTGGGTCGGTCTGTCCCCCTGTCGGTCTGTCCCCCTGTCCGTCTGTCAGTCTGTCCGTCCATGGGTCGGTCTGTCTGTGGGTCGGTCCGTCCCCCTGTTGGTCTGTCCCCCTGTCCCCCTGTCCGTCTGTCCGTCTGTCGGTCTGTCCGCGGGTCTGTCGGTCCCGTCCCGCTGTCCGTGGGTCCGTGCCCCTGTCCGTGGGTCCGTCTGTCGGTCCGTCCCCCTGTCCGTCTGTCCGTCTGTGGGTCGGTCTGTCCGTCTGTCAGTCTGTCCGTCCCCCTGTCCGTGTCCCTGTCCGTCCCCCTGTCCGTCCATCCGTCCGTCCGTCCGTCTGTCTGTCGGTCTGTCCGTGGGTCTGTGCCCCTGTCGGTCCGTGGGTCTGTCGGTCCATCCGTCCCCCTGTCGGTCTGTCCGTCCGTCGGTGGGTCCGTCCGTCCGTCTGTCGGTCTGTCCCCCTGTCCGTCTGTCCGTGGGTCCGTCCCCCTGTCGTTCTGTCCGTCTGTCCGTCCCCCTGTCCGTCCCCCTGTCGGTCCATCCGTCCCCCTGTCGGTCTGTCCGTGTGTCCCCCTGTCTGTCTGTCGGTCTGTCGGTCCGTCCCCCTGTCGGTCTGTCCCTCTGTCGGTCCGTCCGTCCCCCTGTCGGTCTGTCTGTGGGTCTGTACCCCTGTCGGTCTGTCCCCCTGTCCCCCTGTCCGTCCCCCTGTCCGTGGGTCCGTCCCCCTGTCCGTCTGTCCGTCTGTCGGTCCCACCTTGCCCTTGGCGCGGTTCTTTCGCCGCGGGGTTTCCTCGTCCGGCTCCTCGGGCTCGGCCTCGTGCGGGAACTCGGGGGGGGGCGGCGCCTTCTGGGGACAAATCCCGAGAAATCGGGGTTTGGAGGGAGATCGGAAATTGGGGGGAAATTGGGATTTTGGGGAAATATTTGGGAATTTGGGGAAATCAGGATTTGGGGGTAAATCGGGATTTGGGGGGAAAATGTGGGGGTTTGGGGGGAAATCGGGATTTGGATGAATATTCGGGATTTGGGGGGAAATTCAGGGATTTTGGGGGGAATTTGGGATTTGGGGGAGATTCAGGATTTGGGGGGAAATCGGGATTTGGAGGATTGGGGGGAAATTGGGAGTTTGGGGGGAAATTGGGAATTTGGGAGAAATCGGGATTTTTGAGGGGAAATCGGGATTTTGGGATTTTGGGGGAATTTGGGATTTGGGGGGAATTTCAGGGATTTTGGGGGGAATTTGGGATTTTGGGGGATTTTGGAGAAATTCAGGGAAACGAGGATTTGGGGGATTTTGGGGGGAATTGGGGATTTTGGGGGAAGAGATGGACAGGCAGGGGATGGACAGACGGACAACGCATGGAGGGACGGAGAGCGGGGTGGATGGACAGACGGACACACGGACACACGGACACACGGACACACGGACACACACACACACACAGACAGACAGACAGACGGACGGACGGACGGACAGACTGACCGGCGGCTCGGGCGCCCCCTCCTCGTCGCGGCTCTCGGGGGTCTCCGCGCTCAGCAGCGCCTCCAGCACCGGGACAGACGGACACACGGACACACGGACAGACACACACACAGACAGACACACAGACAGACGGACAGACACACAGACAGACTGACCGGCGGCTCGGGCGCCCCCTCCTCCTCGCGGCTCTCGGGGGTCTCCGCGCTCAGCAGCGCCTCCAGCACCGGGACAGACGGACACACGGACACACGGACACACGGACACACACACACACAGACAGACAGACAGACAGACGGACGGACAGACTGACCGGCGGCTCGGGCGCCCCCTCCTCGTCGCGGCTCTCGGGGGTCTCGGCGCTCAGCAGCGCCTCCAGCACCGGGACACACGGACACACGGACACACGGACACACGGACAGACACACAGACACACGGACACACGGACACACACACACACACACAGACAGACAGACAGACAGACGGACGGACAGACTGACCGGCGGCTCGGGCGCCCCCTCCTCGTCGCGGCTCTCGGGGGTCTCCGCGCTCAGCAGCGCCTCCAGCACCGGGACAGACGGACACACGGACACACGGACACACGGACACACAGACAGACACACGGACACACGGACAGACACACACACACACAGACAGACAGACAGACAGACGGACGGACAGACTGACCGGCGGCTCGGGCGCCCCCTCCTCGTCGCGGCTCTCGGGGGTCTCCGCGCTCAGCAGCGCCTCCAGCACCGGGACACACGGACACACGGACACACAGACACACAGACACACAGACAGACGGACGGACAGACTGACCGGCGGCTCGGGCGCCCCCTCCTCGTCGCGGCTCTCGGGGGTCTCCGCGCTCAGCAGCGCCTCCAGCACCGGGACACACGGACACACGGACACACAGACACACAGACACACAGACAGACGGACGGACAGACTGACCGGCGGCTCGGGCGCCCCCTCCTCGTCGCGGCTCTCGGGGGTCTCCGCGCTCAGCAGCGCCTCCAGCACCGGGACACACGGACACACGGACACACAGACACACAGACACACAGACAGACGGACGGACGGACAGACTGACCGGCGGCTCGGGCGCCCCCTCCTCGTCGCGGCTCTCGGGGGTCTCGGCGCTCAGCAGCGCCTCCAGCACCGGGACAGACGGACACACGGACACACGGACAGACGGACAGACACACAGACAGACAGACACACGGACGGACGGACAGACTGACCGGCGGCTCGGGCGCCCCCTCCTCGTCGCGGCTCTCGGGGGTCTCCGCGCTCAGCAGCGCCTCCAGCACCGGGACAGACGGACACACGGACACACGGACACACAGACACACAGACAGACAGACGGACGGACGGACAGACTGACCGGCGGCTCGGGCGCCCCCTCCTCGTCGCGGCTCTCGGGGGTCTCCGCGCTCAGCAGCGCCTCCAGCACCGGGACAGACGGACACACGGACACACGGACACACGGACACACAGACACACAGACGGACGGACAGACTGACCGGCGGCTCGGGCGCCCCCTCCTCGTCGCGGCTCTCGGGGGTCTCCGCGCTCAGCAGCGCCTCCAGCACCGGCCCCTCGGGCAGCGCCCCCTCCCTGCGCAGCGGCGCCTCGCAGTCTGCGGACAGCGGGCGGGCAGCGGTCAGCGTGGTGGTCAGTGTGGTGGTCAGTGTGGTCAGTGGTCAGTGTGGTGGTCAGTGTGATGGTCAGTGTGATGGTCAGTGTGATGGTCAGTGCGATGGTCAGTGTGATGGTCAGTGTGGTGGTCAGTGTGATGGTCAGTGTGATGGTCAGTGTGATGGTCAGTGTGGTGGTCAGTGCGGTGGTCAGTGCAGCCAGCGGTCAGCGCGGTGGTCAGCGCAGTCAGCAGATGGTCAGTGGGATGGTCAGTGTGGTGGTCAGTGTGGTGGTCAGTGCAGCCAGCGGTCAGTGTGATGGTCAGCGCAGTCAGCAGATGGTCAGTGGGATGGCCAGCATGGCCAGCGGGCAGCGTGATGGTCAGTGTGGTCAGTACGGTCAGCAGATGGTCAGTGCGATGGTCAGTGTGATGGTCAGTGTGATGGTCAGTGTGATGGTCAGTGTGATGGTCAGTGTGATGGTCAGTGTGGTGGTCAGTGTGATGGTCAGTGTGGTGGTCAGTGTGATGGTCAGTGCGGTCAGTGGTCAGTGTGATGGTCACCGCGGCCAGTGGTCAGTGTGATGGTCACCGCGGCCAGTGGTCAGTGTGATGGTCAGTGTGATGGTCAGTGCGATGGTCAGTGTGATGGTCAGTGTGATGGTCAGTGTGATGGTCAGTGTGATGGTCAGTGTGATGGTCAGTGTGGTGGTCAGTGTGGTGGTCAGTGTGGTGGTCAGTGTGATGGTCAGCGCGGCCAGTGGTCGGTGTGATGGTCAGTGTGATGGTCAGTGTGATGGTCAGTGTGGTCAGTGTGGTGGTCAGTGTGATGGTCAGTGCGGTCAGTGGTCAGTGTGATGGTCAGTGCAGTCAGTGGTCAGTGTGATGGTCACCGCGGCCAGTGGTCAGTGTGATGGTCAGTGTGGTGGTCAGCACGGTCAGCATGGTCAGTGTGATGGTCAGTGTGGTGGTCAGTGCAGCCAGCGGTCAGCGCGATGGTCAGCACAGTCAGCAGATGGTCAGTGCGATGGTCAGTGTGGTCAGCATGGTCAGTGTGATGGTCAGTGTGATGGTCAGCACGGCCAGTGGTCATTGTGATGGTCAGCGTGGTGGTCAGCGCAGTCAGCAGATGGTCAGTGTGGCCAGTGGTCATTGTGATGGTCAGTGTGATGGTCAGCGTGGTCAGTGTGATGGTCAGTGTGGTCAGTGTGCTCAGCACGGCGCTCCAGCCACGCTCCAGCCACTCCAGCCACACTCTGGACACCCTCCGGCCACTCCAGCCACACTCTGGACACCCTCCGGCCACTCCAGACACACTCTGGACACGCTCTGGCCACTCCAGCCACGCTCCGGCCACACTCCGGCCACCCTCCAGCCACTCCGGCCATACTCTGGGCACACTCTCCGGCCACTCCAGCCACGCTCCAGCCACGCTCCGGCCACTCCAGACACGCTCTGGTCACACTCCGGCCACACTCTGGACACCTTCTGGCCACTCCAGTCACTCCGGCCACTCTGGCCACCCCTCCAGCCTCTCCAGCCACTCCTCTGTCCACCCCTCCGGCCACTCTGGCCACACTCCGGACACGTTCCAGTCACTCTGTCCATGCTCCAGCCATTCCGGCCACCCTCCGGCCACTCCTCCAGCCCCTCCAGCCACTCTGGCCACCCTCCAGCCGCTCTGGACACGCTCCGGCCACACTCCGGCCACTCTGGCCTCCACTCCGGCCACCCTCTGGACACACTCCGACCACCTCTCCAGCCACTCCTCCAGCCACTTCGGCCACTGTCCAGTCACCCTCTGGCCATCACTCCGGCCACTCTGGTCACCCTCCAGCCACCCTCTGGCCACTCTGGCCACTCCAGCCACTCCAGCTGCCCCTCCAGTCACTCCGGCCACTCTGGCCACTCTGGCCACTCTGGCCACCGTCCGGCCTCCCTCCGGCCACTCCAGCCACCCTCCAGCCACCCTCCGGCCACCCCAGCCACCCTCTGGCCACTCCAGCCACCCTCCGGCCATTCCAGCCATCCTCCAGCCACTCCGGCCATGCTCCGGCCACACTCCGGCCACTCTCCAGCCACTCCGGCCACCCTCTGGCCACTCTCCAGCCACTCCGGCCACCCTCCAGCCACTCCAGCCACCCTCCAGCCACTCCGGACATGCTCCGGCCACACTCTGGCCACTCTGGCCTCAACTCTGGCCACTCCAACCACCTCTCCAGCCACCCACCGGCCACTCTGGTCGCCCTCCAGCCAATCCAGACACTCTCCAGCCACTCCGGCCATCCTCTGGCCACCCTCCGGCCACCCCAGCCACTCTGGCCACCCCTCCAGCCACTCTGGCCACCCTCTGGACACCCTCTGGCCACCCTCTGGCCACCCCAGCCACCCTCTGGCCACTCTGGTCACCCTCCGGCCGTTCCAGCCACCCTCCAGCCACTCCGGACATGCTCCGGCCACCCTCCGGCCACTCTGACCACCTCTCCAGCCACTCCTCCAGCCACTCCAGCCACTCTCCAGCCACCCTCCAGCCACTCTGACCACCTCTCAAGCCACTCCTCCAGCCACTCCGGCCACTGTCCAGTCACCCTCTGGCCATCACTCCGGCCACTCTGGTCACTCTCCAGCCACTCCGGCCACCCTCCGACCACTCCGGCCACCCTCCAGCCACTCTCCAGCCACCCTCCGGCCACTCCAGCCACTCCTCCAGCCACTCTGGCCACTCTCCAGCCACTCTGGTCACCCTCCGGCCACTCCGGCCACTCTCCAGCCACCCTCTGGCCACCCCTCCAGCCACCCTCCAGCCACCCTCCGGCCACTTCGGCCTCCACTCTGGCCACCCTCCGGCCACCCTCCGGCCACTCTGGCCACTCTCCAGCCACCCTCTGGCCACTGTCCATCCACTCCGGCCACCACTCCGGCCACTCTGGTCACCCTCCAGCCATTCCAGACACCCTCCAGCCACTCCGGACATGCTCCGGCCACACTCTGGCCACTCTGGCCACCATCCGGCCACCCTCCAGCCGCCCTCCGGCCACCCTCCAGCCACTCCGGCCACACTCCGGCCACACTCTGGACACCCTCCAGCCACTCCGGCCACCCTCTGGCCACTCCAGCTGCCCCTCCAGCCACCCTCCAGCCACCCTCTGGCCACTCTGGCCACCATCCGGCCACCCTCTGGTCGCCCTCCAGCCACCCTCCGGCCACTCTCCAGCCACCCTCCGGCCACTCCGGCCACTCCAGCCACCGTCCATCCACTCCGGCCACCCTCCAGCCACTCCGGCCACTGTCCAGCCACTCCGGCCATTCCAGACACCCTACAGCCACTCTGGCCACCCTCCAGCCACCCTCTGGCCCCTCCGGCCACTCCGTCCACCCTCCAGCCACCCCAGCCACCCTCCGGCCACCCCTCCGGCCGCCCTCCGGCCACCCTCCAGCCCCTGTCCGGCCGCTCCGGCCGCACTCACAGGGCCGCAGCCGCGGGGCCTCCAGGATGTTCAGGCGCCGCTTCTTGCGCCAGCAGCGGGCGGGGTAGGAGTAGATCTGACCTGGGGACAGGCCTGGCCGGAGAGGGAGTGACCACTCAGAGTGACCACTGCATCCCCAGGCCAGCCCTGACCTCCCCAGAGTGACCACTGCACCCGCAGAGTGACCATGACCTGAACTGACCCCACGGGGTAGGAGTAGATCTGACCTGGGGACAGGCCTGGCCGGACAGGGAGTGACCACTCAGAGTGACCACTGCATCCCCAGAGTGACCACAGCATCCCCAGAGTGACCACAGCATCCCCAGACCAGCCCTGACCTCCCTGGAGTGACCCTGACCTGAACTGACCCCACGGGGTAGGAGTAGATCTGACCTGGGGACAGGCCTGGCCGGACAGGGAGTGACCACTCAGAGTGACCACTGCATCCCCAGACCAGCCCTGACCTCCCCAGAGTGACCACTGCACCCCCAGAGTGACCACTGCACCCCCAGACCAGCCCTGACCCCAAACTGACCCCCCGGGGTAGGAGTAGATCTGACCCGGGGACAGGCCTGGCCGGACAGGGAGTGACCACTCAGAGTGACCACTGCACCCCGGAGTGACCACAGCACCCCCAGAGTGACCACTGCACCCCCAGAGTGACCACTGCATCCCCAGAGTGACCACTGCACCCCCAGGCCAGCCCTGACCTCCCCAGAGTGACCACAGCATCCCCGGAGTGACCACAGCCCCCCCAGACCAGCCCTGACCTCCCCAGAGTAACCACTGCACCCCTGGAGTGACCACAGCCCCCCCGGAGTGACCACTGCACCCCCAGAGTGACCCTGACCCCAAACTGACCCTGACCCCAAACTGACCCTGACCCCAGAGTGACCCTGACCCCAGAATGACCCCAGAGTGACCCTGACCCCAGAGTGACCCCGACCCCAAAGTGACCCTGACCCCAAACTGACCCTGACCCCAGAGTGACCCTGACCCCAAACTGACCCCAGAGTGACCCTGACCCCAAACTGACCCTGACCCCAGAGTGACCCTGACCCCAAACTGACCCCAGAGTGACCCTGACCCCAAACTGACCCTGACCCCAGAGTGACCCTGACCCCAAACTGACCCCAGAGTGACCCTGACCCCAAACTGACCCTGACCCCAGAGTGACCCTGACCCCAAACTGACGCTGACCCCAAACTGACCCTGACCCCAGAGTGACCCTGACCCCAAACTGACCCTGACCCCAGAGTGACCCTGACCCCAAACTGACCCTGACCCCAGAGTGACCCTGACCCCAAACTGACCCTGACCCCAGAGTGACCCTGACCCCAAACAGACCCCAGAGTGACCCTGACCCCAGAGTGACCCTGACCCCAAACTGACCCTGACCCCAAACTGACCCTGACCCCAAACAGACCCCAGAGTGACCCTGACCCCAGAGTGACCCTGACCCCAAACTGACCCTGACCCCAAACTGACCCTGACCCCAGAGTGACCCTGACCCCAGAGTGACCCTGACCCCAGAGTGACCCTGACCCCAAACTGACCCTGACCCCAGAGTGACCCTGACCCCAAACTGACCCTGACCCCAGAGTGACCCTGACCCCAGAGTGACCCTGACCCCAAACTGACCCTGACCCCAAACTGACCCTGACCCCAGAGTGACCCTGACCCCAGAGTGACCCTGACCCCAGAGTGACCCTGACCCCAAACTGACCCTGACCCCAGAGTGACCCTGACCCCAAACTGACCCTGACCCCAGAGTGACCCTGACCCCAAACTGACCCTGACCCCAAACTGACCCCAAACTGACCCTGACCCCAAACTGACCCCAGAGTGACCCTGACCCCAAACTGACCCCAAACTGACCCTGACCCCAAACTGACCCTGACCCCAGAGTGACCCTGACCCCAAACTGACCCTGACCCCAAACTGACCCCAGAGTGACCCTGACCCCAGAGTGACCCTGACCCCAGAGTGACCCTGACCCCAGAGTGACCCTGACCCCAGAGTGACCCTGACCCCAAACTGACCCCAGAGTGACCCTGACCCCAGAGTGACCCCAGAGTGACCCTGACCCCAGAGTGACCCTGACCCCAAACTGACCCCAAACTGACCCTGACCCCAAACTGACCCTGACCCCAAACTGACCCCAAACTGACCCTGACCCCAAACTGACCCTGACCCCAAACTGACCCTGACCCCAGAGTGACCCTGACCCCAAACTGACCCTGACCCCAGAGTGACCCTGACCCCAAACTGACCCCAAACTGACCCCAGAGTGACCCTGACCCCAGAGTGACCCTGACCCCAGAGTGACCCTGACCCCAAACTGACCCTGACCCCAGAGTGACCCTGACCCCAGAGTGACCCTGACCCCAGAGTGACCCTGACCCCAAACTGACCCTGACCCCAAACTGACCCCAAACTGACCCTGACCCCAAACTGACCCCAGAGTGACCCTGACCCCAGAGTGACCCTGACCCCAAACTGACCCTGACCCCAAACTGACCCCAAACTGACCCTGACCCCAAACTGACCCCAGAGTGACCCTGACCCCAAACTGACCCCAAACTGACCCTGACCCCAAACTGACCCTGACCCCAGAGTGACCCTGACCCCAGAGTGACCCTGACCCCAGAGTGACCCCAGAGTGACCCTGACCCCAAACTGACCCTGTCCTGGGGGGTCCCGGGGGTCTCTCCCCATTCCCGGGGGTCTCTCCCCAATCTTGGGGGTCTCTCCCCAATCCCAGGGGTCCTGGGGGTCTCTCCCTCATCCTGGGGATCTCTCCCCAATCTCGGGGGTCCCTCCCCCATCCCAGGGGTCCCGGGGGTCTCTCCCCCATCCCGGGGGTCCCTCCCCAATCCCGGGGGTCTCTCCCCCATCCCGGGGGTCCCTCCCCAATCCCGGGGGTCTCTCCCCCATCCCGGGGGTCCCTGCCCATCCCGGGGGTCCCGGGGGTCTCACCGGGCCGGCGGTGCGCCCTCTCCATCCAGATGTAGGAGTTGCTCTGCGCCCTCCCCCATCCCGGGGGTCCCTCCCCAATCCCGGGGGTCCCGGCGGTCCCTGCCCAATCCCGGCGGTCCCGGCGGTCCCTCCCCAGTCCCGGGGGTCCCGGGGGTCTCACCGGGCCGGCGGTGCGCCCTCTCCATCCAGATGTAGGAGTTGCTCTGCGCCCTCCCCCATCCCAGGGTTCCCTCCCCATCCCGGGGTTCCGGCGGTCCCTCCCCATTCCCGGCGGTCCCTCCCCAATCCCGGGGGTCCCGGGGGGTCTCTCCCCCATCCCGGGGGTCCCGGGGGTCTCACCGGGCCGGCGGTGCGCCCTCTCCATCCAGATGTAGGAGTTGCTCTGCGCCCTCCCCCATCCCAGCGGTCCCTCCCCAATCCCGGGGGTCCCGGCGGTCCCTCCCCCATCCCGGGGGTCCCGGTGGTCCCTCCCCAATCCCGGGGGTCCCTCCCCCATCCCGGGGGTCCCGGGGGTCTCACCGGGCCGGCGCTGCGCCCTCTCCATCCAGATGTAGGAGTTGCTCTGCGCCCTCCCCCACCCCAGGGTTCCCTCCCCAATCCCGGGGGTCCCAGCGGTCCCTCCGCCATCCCGGGGGTCCCGGGGGTCCCGGGGGTCCCGGGGGTCTCACCGGGCCGGCGGTGCGCCCTCTCCATCCAGATGTAGGAGTTGCTCTGCGCCCTCCCCCACCCCAGCGGTCCCGGCGGTCCCTCCGCCATCCCGGGGGTCCCGGGGGGTCTCTCCCCCATCCCGGGGGTCCCGGGGGTCTCACCGGGCCGGCGGTGCGCCCTCTCCATCCAGATGTAGGAGTTGCTCTGCGCCCTCCCCCATCCCGGGGGTCTCTCCCCAATCCCGGGGGTCCCAGCGGTCCCTCCCCAATCCCGGGGGTCCCTCCCCGATCCCTGCCCGTCCCGGGGGTCCCGGGGGTCTCACCGGGCCGGCGGTGCGCCCTCTCCATCCAGATGTAGGAGTTGCTCTGCGCCCTCCCCCATCCCGGGGGTCCCTCCCCCACCCCAGCGGTCCCTCCCCAATCCCGGCGGTCCCTCCCCAATCCCGGGGGTCCCGGGGGTCCCGGGGGTCTCACCGGGCCGGCGGTGCGCCCTCTCCATCCAGATGTAGGAGTTGCTCTGCGCCACGCCGGTCTGCGCGTCCAGGAAGGGCAGGCGGAGGCTGCGCTCGGCGCAGAGCCGGGCGTTGTAGCTGCGGCAGTGCTCCAGCGCCTCGCGGTAGAACTCCTCCCCCAGGCTGCGGGGGCACCGCCTGAACCCCAACATCCACCCCCAAACCCGCCCGGTCCGCCCCGAGCTCGGGGACCCCCGCCCCGGCCCCGCCCCGAGCTCAGGGCACCCGCCTGAACCCCAACATCCACCCCAAAATCCACCCCGAAATCCGCCAACCCCGCCCCGAGCTCGGGGACCCCCGCCCGGCCCCGCCCCACCTCAAGGACCCCCGCCTGAACCCCAAAATCCGCCCCCAAACCCGCCCCGGCCCGGCCCCGAGCTCGGGGACCCCCTCCTGAACCCCAAAATCCACCCCAAAACCCGCCCGGTCCGGCCCCGGCCTCAGGGACCCCCGCCTGAACCCCAAAATCCACCCCAAATCCACCCCGAAATCCGCTAACCCCACCCCGAGCTCGGGGACCCCCGCCTGAACCCCAAAATCCGCCCCAAATCCGCCCCGAAATCCGCCAACCCCGCCCCGAGCTCGGGGACCCCCGCCCGGCCTCAGGGATCCCCGTCTGAACCCCAAAATCCGCCCCAAATCCGCCCCGAAATCCACTAACCCCGCCCCGAGCTCGGGGACCCCCGCCCGGCCTCAGGGACCCCCGCCTGAACCCCAAAATCCGCCCCAAAATCCATTCCCCAAAGCCCATTCCCCAAAATCCATTCCCCAAAATTCATTCCCCAAACTCCCCCAGAGCTGCGATCTTGCCCCTGAACCCCAAAATCCGCCCCAAATTCCACCCCAAAAACCACGATCCCCACCCTGAGCCCGGGGATCCCCACCTGAACCCCAAAATCACCCCAAAATGCACCCCAAAATGCACCCCAAAATGCACCCCAAAATCCGCCCCAAAATCCGCCCCAAAATCCACGATGCCCACCCCGAGCTCAGGGATCCCCACCTGAACCCCAAAATCCAGCCCTGAGCCGCGACCCCCGACCCGAGTTTAGCGACCCCCGCCCAGCCCCGAGCTCGGGGACCCCGCCTGAACCCCAAAATCCGCCCTGAGCCGCGCCCCCCGCCCCAGAAGGGCGGGACCCCCGCCCGGGCTCAGGGACCCCCGCCCCGAACGGCGCCGCTGCCCCCGAGGGTCCTGGGATGGGCCAGGGACAGCCCCTCCCCCAGGCTGCGGGGGGACCCGCCTGAACCCCAAACCCGCCCCAAATCCACCCCAAAAGGCACCCCAAAATGCACCCCAAAAGGCACCCCAAAATCCACCCCAAAAGGCACCCCAAAATCCACCCCAAAATCCGCCCCAAAATCCACCCCAAAATCCACCCCAAAATCTGCCCAAAAATCCGTGATCTCCACCCCGAGCTCAGGGACCCCCCCCATAACCCCAAAATCCGCCCCAAAGTCCATTCCCCAAAATCCAGCCCCCAAAATCCGCCCCAAATTCCACGATCCTCACCCTGAGCTCAGGGACCCCCGCCTGAACCCCAAAATCCGCCCCAAAATCCGCCCCAAATTCCACGATCTCCACCCTGAGCCCGGGGATCCCCGCCTGAACCCCAAAATCACCTGAAAATCCTCCCCAAAATCCGCCCCAAAATCCACCCCAAAATGCACCCCAAAAAGCACCCCCAGAGCAGCGATCCTGCCCCGAGCCAGGGGATCCCCACCTGAACCCCAAAATCTTCCCAAAATCTGCCCCAAAATCCATTTCCCAAAATCCACAATCTCTGCCCTCAGCTCAGGGATCCCCGCCTGAACCCCAAATCCACCCCAAAATCCACCCCAAAATCCACCCCAAAATCCACCCCGAAATCCACCCCAAAATCCATTCCCCAAAATCCACCCCCCAAAATGCGCCCCAAAAAGCACCCCCAGAGCAGCGATCCTGCCCCGAGCCCGGGGATCCCCACCTGAACCCCAAAATCTGCCGCAAAATCCGCCCCAAAATCCGCCCCAAAATCCATCCCAAAATCTGCCGCAAAATCCGCCCCAAAATCCGCCCCAAAATCCACAATCTCTGCCCTCAGCTCAGGGATCCCCACCTGAACCCCAAATTCCACCCCAAAATCCACCCCAAATTCCACGATCCTCACCCTGAGCCCGGGGATCCCCACCTGAACCCCAAAATCCGCCCCAAAATCTTCCCAAAATCCACCCCAAAATCCACCATCTCTGCCCCGAGCTCAGGGATCCCCACCTGAACCCCCGAGTGCACCCCAAAATCCACCCCAAAATCCGCCCCAAAATTATCCCAAAATCCGTGATCTCCATCCTGAGCTCAGGGACCCCCCCTGAACCCCAAAATCCGCCCCCAAATCCGCCCGGCTCTGCCGACCCTGGTCCGAGCTCAGGGATCCCCGCCTGAACCCCAAAATCCGCCCCAAAATCCACCCCAAAATGCACAATCATTGCCCCGAGCTCAGGGATCCCCACCTGAACCCCAAAATCCACCCCAAAATCCACCCCAAAATCCACCCCAAAATCCATTCCCAAAATTCCCCGGAGCTGTGATCCTGCCCCTGAACCCCAAATCCATTCCCCAA
Organism: Fringilla coelebs; assembly: GCF_963513975.1. NCBI lineage: Eukaryota > Metazoa > Chordata > Aves > Passeriformes > Fringillidae > Fringilla > Fringilla coelebs. Next base: position 28,605 of record NW_028167275.1, on the reverse strand, counting down.
AATCTTCCCAAAATCCGCCCCAAAATCCACCCCAAAATCGGCCCTAAAATCCACCCAGAGCAGCGATGCCCACCCCGAGCTCAGGGACCCCCGCCTGAACCCCAAAATCCACCCCAAAATCCATTCCCAAAATTCCCCGGAGCTGTGATCCTGCCCCTGAACCCCAAAATCCACCCCAAAATCCGCCCCAAAATCCGCCCCTAAATCCACCCCCCAAAATCCACCCCAAAATCCGCCCCAGAGCAGCGATCCTGCCCTGAGCCCGGGGATCCCCACCTGAACCCCAAAATACACCCCAAAATCCCACCCCAAAATCCACCCCAAAATGCACCCCAAAATGCACCCCAAAATCCATTCCCCAAAATGCCCCGGAGCTGTGATCCTGCCCCTGAACCCCAAAATCAGCCCCAAAATGCACCCTGAAATCCGTGATCCCTACCCCGAGCCCAGGGACCCCCGCCTGAACCCCAAAATCCATTCCCCAAAATCCACCCCAAAATCCATTCCCCAAAATCCGCCCCAAATTCCACGATCCCCACCCCGACCCCGGGGATCCCCGCCTGAACCCCAAAATCCGCCCCAAAATCTTCCCAAAATCCGCCCCAAAATCCACCATCTCTGCCCCGAGCTCAGGGATCCCCACCTGAACCCCCGAGTGCACCCCAAAATCCGCCCCAAAATTATCCCAAAATCCGTGATCTCCATCCTGAGCTCAGGGACCCCCCCTGAACCCCAAAATCCGCCCCCAAATCCACCCGGCTCTGCCAACCCTGGTCCGAGCTCAGGGATCCCCGCCTGAACCCCAAAATCCGCCCCAGAATCCACCCCAAAATCACCCCAAATTTCACCCCAAAATCCGCCCCCAAATCCACCCCAAAATCCACCCCAAAATCTGCCCCAGAGCAGCGATCCTGCCCAGGGATCCCCACCTGAACCCCAAAATCCACCCTAAAATCTTCCCAAAATCCGCCCCAAAATCCATACCCCAAAATCCACCCCAAAATCCACCCCAAAATCCGCCCCAAAATCCACCCAGAGCAGCGATCCTGCCCTGAGCTCAGGGATCCCTGCTTGAACCCCAAATTCCACCCCAAAATCTGCCCCAAAATCTGCCCCAAAATCTGCCCCAAAATCCACGATCCTCATCCTGAGCCCGGGGACCCCCACCCGAACCCCAAAATCCGCCCAAAAACCACCCCAAAATCCGCCCCAGAATCTACCCCAAAATCCACGATCCCCACCCTGAGCTCAGGGATCCCCACCTGAACCCCAAATCCGCCACAAAATCCATTCCCCAAAATCCCCCCAAAATCCACGATGCCCACCCCGAGCTCAGGGATCCCCGCCTGAACCCCAAAATGCACCCCCCAAAATCCGCCCTAAAATCCGCCCCAGAGCAGCGATCCTGCCCTGAGCCTGGGAATCCCCACCTGAACCCCAAAATCCCCCCCAAATCCCCCCCAAAATGCACCCCAAAATGCACCCCAAAATCCACCCGAAAATGCACCCCAAAATCCACTCCAGAGCAGCGATCCTGCCCTGAGCCCGGGGATCCCCACCTGAACCCCAAAATCCGCCCCAAAATCATCCCAAAATCCGCCCCCAAATCCACAATCATGGCCTCGAGCTCAGGGACCCCCACCTGAACCCCAAAATCCGCCCCAAAATCCGCCCCAAATCCACCCCAAAATCCACAATCTCCGCCTTCAGCTCAGGGATCCCCGCCTGAACCCCAAAATCCACCCCAAAATCCATTCCCCAAAGTCCACCCCAAAATCCGCCCCAAAATCATCCCAAAATCCGCCCCCAAATCCACCCGGCTCTGCCGACCCTGTTCCGAGCTCAGGGACCCCCGCCTGAACCCCAAAATCACCCCAAAATCCATTCCCCAAAATCCGCCCCAAAATCCGCCCCAAAATCCGCCCCAAAATCATCCCAAAATCCTCAATCTCTGCCCCGAGCTCAGGGACCCCCCCGAACCCCAAAATCCGCCCAAAATCTGTTCTGGGACACCCCAAAATCGCCAAATCTGCCCGGGACACCCCAAAATCCCCAAAATACCCAAAATCCGCCCGGGACACCCCAAAATCCTCCCGGAACACCCCAAAATCCCCAAAATCCGCCAGGGACACCCCAAAATCCCCAAATCCGCCCGGGACACCCCAAAATCTGCCCAGGACACCCCAAAATCTGCCCGGAACACCCCAAAATACCCAAAATCCGCCCGGGACACCCCAAAATCCCCAAAATACCCAAAATCCGCCCGGAACACCCCAAAATCGCCTCCCCAGGACCCCAAATTCCCCCAAAATCCGCCAAAATCCCCTGGGGGCGGGGCCGGAGCAAAGAGGGCGGGGCCAGAACCGGGATCGGGATTGGGATCGGAACCAGGACTGGGACTGGGATCGGAACCGGGACCGGGATTGGGATCGGAACCAGGATCAGAACTGGGATCGGAACTGGGATCGGAACTGGGATTGGGATCAGAACCGGGATTGGGACTGGGATCGGAACCAGGATTGGGATCGGGACTGGGATCAGAACTGGGATCAGAACCGAGATTGGGATTGGAACCGGGATCGGAACCGGGATCAGGACCGGGATTGGGTTGAGACTGGGACCGGGATTGGGACCAGGATTGGGGCCGGGATCAGAACCGGGATCAGAACTGGGATTGGGTTGAGACTGGGACCGGGATTGGGACCGGGATTGGGATCGGAACCGGGATCAGAACCAGGATCAGAACCAGGATCAGAATCGGAACCGGGATTGGGACTGGGATCAGAACTGGGATTGAGACTGGGACCGGAATTGGGATCGGAACCGAGATCAGGACCGGGACTGGGACCGAGATTAGGACCGGGATTGGGATCGGAACCAGGATTAGGTTGAGACTGGGAACGGGATTGGGATCGGAACCGGGTTTAGGACCGGGACTGGGACCGAGATTAGGACCGGGATTGGGATCAGAGCCGGGATTGGGTTGAGACTGGGACCGGGATTAGGACCAGAACTGGGATCGGAACCGGGATCGGAAGCGGAATCGGAACCGGGATCGGGACCAGGACTGGGACCAGGATCAGAACTGGGATCGGAACTGGGATCGAGATAGAGACTGGGACCGGGATTGGGATCAGAACCGAGATCAGGACCGGGACTGGGACCGAGATTAGGACAGAGACTGAGACTGGGACCAGGACTGGGACTGGGATTGGGATCGGAACCGGGATTGGAAGCGGGATCAGAACCGGGATTGGGACCGAGTTTAGGACAGAGACTGAGACTGGGACCGGGACTGGGACTGGGATTGGGATCGGAACCGGGATCAGAACTGGATCAGAACCGAGATTAGGACAGAGACTGAGACTGGAACGAGGACTGGGACTGGGACCAGGATCGGAACCGGGATCGGGATTGAGACTGGGACCGGGATTGGGACCAGGATCGGAACCGGGATTGGAACCGGGATTAGGACCGGAATTGGGATCGGGATTGGAACCGGGACTGGGACCAGGACTGGAGCTGGGATCAGAACCGGGATCGGAACCGGGATTGGATTGGAACTGGGATTGGGACCAGGATTACGATCAGAACTGGGATCAGAA
>NW_028167275.1:0-20000 GCF_963513975.1 Fringilla coelebs | reverse complement strand
CGGGTCCATCCCCGTCGGTACCGGAGGTCCCTCCCTGCCGGTACCGGTGCCGGTACCGAACCTCCGTCCCCTCCTATCACCGGTACCGGGGGTCTCCATCCCCTCTATTGATCGGTACCGCGGGTCTCCATCCCCTCCCGGTGCCGTTACCGGAGCCCCCATCCCCTCCTGGTGCCGGTACCGGGGGTCTCCATCCCCTCTATTGATCGGTACCGGATCCCCCCTCCCGGTGCCGGTACCGAACCTCCATCCCCTCCTGGTGCCGGTACCGGGGGTCTCCATCCCCTCTATTGACCGGTACCGGATCCCCCCTCCCCTCCCGGTGCCGGTACCGGGGGTCTCCATCCCCTCCCGGTGCCGGTACCGGAGCCCCCATCCCCTCCCGGTGCCGGTACCGGGGGTCTCCATCCCCTCTATTGACCGGTACCGGATCCCCCCTCCCCTCCCGGTGCCGGTACCGGGGGTCTCCATCCCCTCCCGGTGACGTTACCGGAGCCCCCATCCCCTCTATTGACCGGTACCGGGGGTCTCCATCCCCTCCCGGTGCCGGTACCGAACCTCCACCCCCTCCCGGTGCGGGTACCGCGGGTCTCCATCCCCTCCTATCACCGGTACCGGAGCCCCCCTCCCCTCCCGGTGCCGGTACCGGGGGTCTCCATCCCCTCCCGGTGCCGGTACCGGAGCCCCCATCCCCTCCCGGTGCCGGTACCGGGGGTCTCCATCCCCTCTATTGATCGGTACCGGATCCCCCCTCCCCTCCCGGTGCCGGTACCGGATCCCCCCTCCCCTCCCGGTGCCGGTCCCGGCTCTCTCCCCCCGCCCCCCGCCCGTGCCGTGCCGGGGATCCCCTCCCGGTGCCGGTACCGGGGGTCTCCATCCCCTCTATTGATCGGTACCGGATCCCCCATCCCCTCCCGGTGCCGGTACCGGGGGTCTCCATCCCCTCCTATCACCGGTACCGGATCCCCCCTCCCCTCCCGCTGCCGGTACCGGCTCTCTCCCCCCGCCCCCCGTCCGTGCCGTGCCGGGGATGCCCCGGGGTTGCCGGTACCGGAGCCCCCATCCCCTCTCGGTGCCGGTACCGGATCCCCCATCCCCTCCCGGTGCCGGTACCGGAGCCCCCATCCCCTCCCGATGCCGGTACCGGAGCCCCCATCCCCTCCCGGAGCCGTTACCGAGGGTCTCCATCCCCTCCTATCACCGGTACCGGATCCCCTTTCTCCTCCCGGTGCCGGTACCGGATCCCCCCTCCCCTCCCGGTGCCGGTACCGGGGGTCTCCATCCCCTCCCGGTGCCGGTACCGGGGGTCTCCATCCCCTCCCGGTGCCGGTACCGGGGGTCTCCATCCCCTCCTATCACCGTTACCGGATCCCCCTTCCCCTCCTATCACCGGTACCGGATCCCCCCATCCCCTCCCGGTGCCGGTACCGGGGGTCTCCATCCCCTCCCGGTGCCGGTACCGGGGGTCTCCATCCCCTCTATTGATCGGTACCGGGGGTCTCCATGCCCTCTATTGATCGATACCGGGGGTCTCGATCCCCTCCCGGTGCCGGTACCGGATCCCCCCTCCCCTCCCGGTGCCGGTCCCGGCTCTGTCCCCCCGCCCCCCGCCCGTGCCGTGCCGGGGTTTCCCTCCCGGTGCCGGTACCGGGGGTCTCCATCCCCTCTATTGATCGGTACCGGATCCCCCCTCCCCTCCCGGTGCCGGTACCGGATCCCCCATCCCCTCCCGGTGCCGGTACCGGATCCCCCATCCCCTCCCGGTGCCGGTACCGGGGGTCTCCATCCCCTCCTATCACCGTTACCGGATCCCCCCTCCCCTTTCAGCACCGGTACCGGATCCTCCCTCCCCTTTCAGCACCGGTACCGGGGGTCTCCATCCCCTCCCGGTGCCGGTACCGGATCCCCCCTCCCCTCCCGGTGCCGGTACCGGATCCCCCCTCCCCTTTCAGCACCGGTCCCGGCTCTGTCCCCCCGCCCCCCGCCCGTGCCGTGCCGGGCTTTCCCTCCCGGTGCCCCCGCGGTGCCGGGGCGGTGCCGGGGCGGTGCCGCCCGGTGCCGCCCGGTGCTCCCGGTACCGGCGGCGCCCCGCACTCACCATTTGAGCGGTTTGTGCAGAGCCGTGGCCATTTTGCGCCGCGCTCGGGGAGGGGGCGGCGGGGATCGGCCCCCCCCCCCTCCCCTCCCCCGCTCCCCTCCCCCGGAACCGCCCCCGGGGCCGCCGGGACCCCCGGGACCCCCCCCCGCCCTCCCGGTGCCCCCCGGGCCCCGCCGGTACCGGGGAGGGGGGAGGGGAGCGGAGGAACGGGGGGGGAATGGGGGAGAGGGGGCGGGACTACAACTCCCGGCATGCTCCGCGCGGCGGGGATTGGCCGAGAGGGGTGTCAATCATCCGGGGGGCGGGGCTAAGGGCGGGGTCACGGCTGTCGGTGCTACTGGGGGTAGGGAGCCCCAAAATCGGCCAGAAAATGCCCAAAATCGGTCAAAAAACCACAAAATCGGCAAAATTTCCACGAGATCGGCTAAAAAAAACCCAAAATCGGCCAGAAAATGCCCAAAATCGGTAAAAAATGCCCAAAATCGGCCAGAAAATGCTCAAAATCGGTCAAAAAACCCCCAAAATCGGCAAAATTTCCACGAGATCGGCTAAAAAAAACCCAAAATCGGCCAGAAAATGCACAAAAATCGGTAAAAAAACCCCAAAATCGGCCGGAAAATGCCCCAAATCGGCCAAAAAAACCCCAAATCGGCAACATTTCCACGAGATCGGCTAAAAAAAACCCCAAATCGGCCAGAAAATGCCCCAAAATCGGCCAAAAAAACCCCAAAATCGGCCAAAAATCCCCAAAATTGGTAAAAGAAATCCCAAATCGGCCAGAAAAAAACCCAAAAATCGGCCAAAAAACCCCATAATCGGCCAGAAGATGCTCAAAATCGGCCAAAAATCCTCAAAATTGGTAAAAAAAAAAACCAAATCGGCCAGAAAAACCCCCAAAATCGGCCAAAACAACCCCAAAATCCAATAAAATCACCAAAAACCTGCCAAAAATCCCCCAAATCGGCCAAATAAAGCCAAAAATTGGCCAAAAATCCCCTAAATTGGTAAAAAAACCCCAAAATCTGCCAAAAAAACCCCGAATCGGCCCAAAATCACCCCAAATCGGCCAAAAATCCCCCAAAATCCGCCAGAAAAACCCAAAATCGGCCAGAAAATGCCCAAAATCCAACAAAATGACCCAAAATCGGCCAAAAATCCTCAAAATCGGCCAAAAAAACCAAAAATCGGCCAAAAAACCCCCAAATCGGACAAAAATCCTCAAAATTGGCAAAAAAACCCCCCAAAATCGGCTAAAAATCCCCAAAATCCTCCAGAAACCCCCAAAATCGGCCAAAAAAACCCCAAATCAGCCACAAAAATGCCCCAAAATCAGCCAAAAAATGCCCAAAATCAGTTAAAAACCCTCAAAAATCGGCCATAAGAGCCCCCAAATTGGCCATAAAGACCCCCAAAATAGGCCAGAAACCCCCCAAATCGGCCCAAAATCGGCCAAAAACCCTCCAAAATCAGCCAGAAGATTCTCAAAATCGGCCAAAAATCCTCAAAATTGGACAAAAATCCTCAAAATCGGTAAAAAAACCCCAAATCGGCCAGAAAAAACCCCAAAATCGGCCAAAACAACCCCAAAATCCAATAAAATCACCCAAAATCTGCCCCGCAATCCCCCAAATCGGCCAAAAAAAGCGAAAAATCGGCCAAAAATCCCCCCAAAATCGGCCAAAAAACCCCAAAATTGGTAAAAGAAACCCCAAATCGGCCAGAAAAAACCTAAAAATTGGCCAAAAAAAACCCCAAATCGGCCAAAACAACCCCAAAATCAAAAAAAATCACCCCAAATCGGCCAACAAAAGCCAAAAATCGGCCAACAAAAGCCAAAGATCGGCCATAAAACCCCCCCAAATCGGCCCAAAATCCCCAAAACCGGCCAAAAATGCCCAAAATCGGCCAAAAAACCTCCAAAATTGGCCAGAAGATGCTCAAAATCGGACAAAAAATCCTCAAATCGGCCAGAAAATCTCCAAAATCGGCCAAAAAAACCCAAATCGGCGAAAAAACCCTCAAAATCGGACAAAAAAACCCCAAATCGGCCAAAATTCCTTAAAATCGGCCAAAAAAACCCCAAATCGTCCAAAACCCCACCAAAACTGGCCAAAAATCTCCCAATCGGCCAAAAAACCCCAAAATCGGCCAAACCCCCAAAATCAGCTGAAAATGCCCCAAATTGGCCAAAAATCCTCAAAATCGGCCAAAAAGCCCCTCCAAAGTCGGCCAGAAAACCCCCAAATCGGCCAAAATAACACCAAAATCGGCCAGAAAATCCCAAAATCGGCCAAAACCCCCCAAAATCAGCTAAAACCCCTAAAAATCAGCCAGAAAATGCCCAAAATCAGCTAAAAATCCCCCAAATCGGCTGAAAATTCTCAAAATCGGCCAAAAATGCCCAAAATCAGCCAAAAAACCCCAAAATTGGCCAGAAAATGCCCAAAATCGGCCAAAAAATCCCCAAAATTGGTAAAAAAAACCCAAATCGGCCAAAAATCCCTAAAATCGGCCAAAAAAAACCCCTAAATCGGTGAGAAACCCCCAAATCGGCCAAAAATCTCCCCAAATCCACTAAAATCACTCAAAATCCCCCTCAAAAAATCCCAAATTGCCAAAAAAATCCCCCAAATCCACCAAAATTACCCAAATGCCCCCCAAAAACCCCAAATCGCCCCAAAGTCCTCCCAAAAATGTCCCAAAATCCAACAAAATCACCCAAATGCCCCCTAAAAAACCCAAATGGCTCCAAAATTCCCCCAAATCCGCCAAAATCCTCCCGAAAATGCCCCAAAATCTCCCCAAATCCAACAAAATCACCCAAATACTCCCGAAAAAACCCAAAATCGCCCCCAAATCCTCCCAAAAATGCCCCAAAATCCATCAAAATCACCCAAATGCTCCCCAAAAAACCCAAAATCGCCCCAAAATCGCCCCAAATCCTCCCGAAATTCCCCCCAAATCTGCCAAAATCCATAAAAATCCCCAAAATGCCCCCCAAAAAACCCAAATCAGTCAAAAATTTCCCCAAATCCTCCCGAAAATGTCCCAAAATCCCCCAAAATCTCTCAAAATCTCCCAAAATCGCCCAAAATCACCCAAAAAATCCCAATCGGTCCAAAATTCCCCCAAATCCCACAAAAATCCTCCTGAAAATCCCCCAAAATCTCCCAAAATTCTCCAAACTAACCCAAAATTTCCCCCAAATCCCCCCAAAATCTCCTCCTAGACCCACCAAAATCCCAAATTCCTCCCAAAATCCCGAAATTTCCCCAAAATTCCTCCCCAATCCCCAACATCCCATTCGAGACTCCCCCAAAAACCCCAAAATCTCCCAAATTCCCCCCAAAATTCCCCTCAAATCCTCCCCAAATCTCCCAAAATCCCCTCAAAAATCCCCAAATCTCCCAAAATCTCTCCAAAATTCCGCAAAATTCCCCAAATCACCCCAAAATTTCCACAAATCCCTCCAAAATTTACCCCAAATCCCCGAAAATTCTCCAAAATCCCCCAAAATTTCCCCCCAAATTTCCCCAAAATCTCCTCATAGACCCCCAAAACCCCAAATTCCTCCCCAAAATCCCCCCAAAATCCCCAAAAATCTCCCCAAAATTCCTCCCAAATTTCCCCAAATTTCCCCAAATTACCCCAAAATTCTGCAAATCACCCCCAAATTTCCCCAATTCTCCCCAAAATCCTCCAAAATTTCCCCAAATCTCCTAAAATTCCCCCCAAATTTCCCCTAAATCTCCTCAAAATTCCCCATAAGTCACCCAAAATCCCCCCAAATTCCCCCCAAAATCCCAAAATTCCCCCAAAATTCCACAAATCCCCCCCAAATGTCCCCTAAATCCCCCAAATCCCCCAAATTTCACCCAAAATTCCCCCCAACCCCCCCAAAATTTCCCCAAATCCCCCAAAATTTCCCCCAAATTCCCCCAAATCTCCCCAAAATTCCCCACAAATTCCCAAATCCCGCCAAAATTTTTCCCAAACTTCCCCAAATCCCCCCAAATCTCCCCACAATTCCCACAAACCTCCCAAAATTTCCCCCAATCTCCCAAAATCCCCCCAAATTTTTCCCAAATCGCCCAAAATGCCCATAAAATCCCCCAATATTCCCACAAACCTCCCCAAACCCCCCAAATATCCCAAAATTTCCCCAAATCCCCCCAAAACTTCCCCAAGCTCCTCCAAATCCCCCCCAAAATTTCCACAAACCTCCCCAAAGCCCCCCAAAATCCCCCCAACTTCCCCCAAATCCCCCCAAATTCCCCCAAAATTTCCACAAAACTTCCCCAAATCTCCCAAAATTTCCCAAAATTCCCCACAAAATTCCCCCAAACCTCCCCAAACCCCCCAAAATTCCCCCCAAATTCCCCAAAATTCCCCAAAAATTCCCCAAATCCCCCGAAATTCCCCCAAAACTTCCCGAAATCTCCCCAGAATTTCCCAAAAGTTCCCCAAATCCCCCCAAAATTCCCCCAATCTCCCCCAAATGTCCCCAAAACCTCCCCAAATTCCCCTCAGGGACTCCCAAAGTCTCCCAAAATCCCCCCAAAATTCCCACAAACCTCCCCAAGCCCCCCAAATTCCTCAAAATCTCCCCAAAAATTTCCCCAAATCCCCCAAAATCTCCCCAAAATTTCCCTAAAATCCCCTAAAATCTCCCCAAAATCCCCCCAAATGTCCCAAATTTCCCCAAATCCCCCCAAATTTCCCCCCAAAATCCCCTCAGGGACTCCTCAAAAATCCCAAATCCCCCCGAAATTCCCCCAAATCTCCCCAAAATCCCCAAAATCCCCCCCAAATCCCCCCCAAATTTCCCCAAATCCCCCCCAAATTTCCCCAAATCCTCAAAAATTTTCCCCAAATTCCCCTCAGGGACTCCTCAAAAATCCCAAATCTCCCAAAAATCCCAAATTCCCCCAAATCCTCCCCAAATTCCCCCAATTTTCCTCCCCCGTCGGCCGCGGCCCCTTTAAGAAGGGGGGGGAGGGGCGCGGTTTCCATGGCAACGGCGGGGCTGGGATGGGGGGGGGAGGGAAAAACGGGGAGAAAAACCGGGAAATCGGGAAAAATGGGAAAAATCCGGGAATTTGGGGGAAAATGGGGAAAAATGGGAAAAAATCCCGGAATTTTCGGGGGAAAATTGGGGGGAAAAAGAGAAAAATGGGGAAAAATCCGGGAATTTGGGAAAAAAAGGAAAAAAATCCGGGAATTTTGGGGGAAAATTGGGGAAAAACTGGGAATGTGGGGAGAAAAGGGGAAAAAATGGGAAAAAAATCCGGGAATTTTGGGGGGAAATGGGGAAAATCCCGGAATTTGGGAATAAATGGGGGGAAAATGGGAAAAAATGGGGAAAAAATCCGGGAATTTGGGAAAAATGGGGAAAAAAATCTGGGAATTTGGGAAAAGTGGGAAGAAATCTGGGAATGTGGGGAGAAAAGGAGAGAAAATGGGAAAAATCCCGGGATTTTGGGGGGAAAATTGGGGAAAAAAAGAGAGAAATGGGAAAAAAAATCTGGGAATTTTGGGAGAAACAGGGGAAAAAATGGGGAAAAATCCGGGGATTTGGGGGGAAAATTGGGAAAAAAAGGGAGAAAAACGGGGAAAAAACCCCGGGAATTTGGGAAAAAATGGGGGAAAATCCGGGAATTTGGGGGAAAAAATGGGGGGGGAAAGAGAAAAATGGGAAAAAATCAGGGAATTTGGGAAATATCCGGGAATTTGGGGGGGAAAAAATGGGAAAAAATCCGAGAATTTGGAGAAAATGGGGGAAAAATGGGGAAAAACCTGGGAAAATGGGGAGAAAAAGCGGGAATTTGGGAAAAATGGGATAAACTCCGGGAATTTGGGAGGAAAAGGGAAAATAAATCTGAATTAGGGGAGAAAAATGGGGAAAATCCGGGAATTTGGGGAGAAAATGGGAAAAGAAATGGGAATTTGGGGAGAAAATCGGGGAATTTGGGGAAAAATGGGGGGGAAATAGGAAAATAAATGGGAACTTGGGGAGAAAAATGGGAATTTTGGAGGAAAAAAGGGGGAAATGGGAAAAAATCCGGGAATTTGGGAAAAAAAAGGGTGGGGAAGTGGGAATTTGGGGGGAAAATGGGGAAAAAATTCAGGAATTTGGGGAGAAAACCCGGGAATTTGGGAAAATAAATGGGAATTTTGGGAGAAAATGGGAATTTTTGAGGAAAAAGGGGAAAAATGGGGGGAAAATCTGGGAATTTGGGAAAAACTGGGGAAAACCGGGAAAAAATCAGGGGGAAAAGGGGCTAAAAAATGGGAATGGGGGAAAAATGGGAAAAAATCAGGGGAAATGGGAGAAAACTCGGGAATTTGGGGGGGAAATGGGAGAAAAATGGAGAAAATGGGAAAAAATCTGGGAAAAATGGGGAAAAATGGTGGAAATTGGGGAAAAATGGGGGAAAATGGGAATTTTGGGGGGAAAACCGGGAAAAATCCCGGGAAAATGGGGGAAAAGTCGGGAATTTGGGAAAAAATGGGAGAAAAAAGTGGAATTTTGGGAGAAAAAATGGGAGAAAAATGGAAAAAAAGGTAAAAAATCTGGAAATAATGGGGATAAAAGGTGGGAATTTGGGAAAAAATGGGAATTTTGGAGGGAAAAGTGGGAAAAATCCCGGGAAAATGGGGGAGAAAATCTGGGAATTTGGGGAGAAAAAATGGGAATTTGGGGGGAAAATGGGAGAAAAATGGGAGAAAAGGTGGAAAATTGGGAAAAATGGGGAAAAAATGGGAATTTTGGGGGGAAAATGGGGGGAAAATCTGGGAATTTGGGAAAAACTGGGAGAAAAATGGGAATTTGTGGAGGAAAAAAGTGGAATTTGGGGGGAAAATGGGAGAAAAAACCCAGGGAAATGGGAAAAATGCGGGAATTTGGGGGAAATGGGAGAAAGATGGGGAAAAAAAAGGGAAAAAATCTGGAAAAAATGGGGAGAAAAGGCGGGAAATTGGGAGAAATGGGAGAAAAAATGCAGAGAAATGGGAAAAATGTGGGAATTTGGGGGGAAATGGGAGAAAAATGGAAAAAATGGGAAAAAATCTGGGAAAAATGGAGGGAAATTGGGAATTTCGGGGGGGAAATGGGGAAAAATGGGAATTTTGGGGGAAAAGTGGGAAAAATCCTGGGAAAAATGGGGGGAAACTCGGGAATTTGGGAAAAGCTGGGAGAAAAATGGAAAAAAATCTGGAAAAAATGGGGATGAAAGGCGGGAATTTGGGAGAAATGGGGAAAAATGGGAAAAATCCCGGGAAAAATGGGGGGAAACTTTGGAATTTGGGGAAAATGGGGAAGAAAATCTGGGAATTTGGGGAGAAAAAATGGGAGAAAAATGGAAAAAAAGGGGAAAAAATCTGGGAATTTGGGGGAAATGGGGTGAAAATCCAGGAATTTGTGAGGAAAACTCGGGAAATTGGGAAAAAATGGGAGAAAATGGGAATTTAGGGGGGGAAATTGGGGGAAAAGAAGGAAAGATGGGGAAAAATCTGGGAATTTGGGGAAAATGGGGTGAAAAATGGGAATTTGGGGAAATGGGGGAGAAAAATGGGGGGAAATTTGGAATATTGGGGGAAAATTGGGGAAAAATTGGGGAAAAATTGGGGAAAATTTGGAATATTGGGGGAAATGAGGGGGAAATTGGGGAAAAATGGGGAAAAATTGGGAAAAATTCGGGAATTTGGGGGAAAAAGTGGGGGAATTTTGGGAAAAAAGGAATTTGGGAAAAATTGGGGAAATGAGGGGGGGAAATGGGGAGAAAATCGGGAATTTTGGGGGGGGAAATCCGGGAATTTGGGAAAAATGAAGGGAAAAAAGAGAATTTGGAGGGAAAATGGGGGAAAATGGGAAAAAATGGGAATTTGGGAAAGAACTGGGGGGAAATTTGGGAAAAACTGGGGAAAAATTCCGGGAATTTGGGGGGAAAATGGCAAAATTTGGGGACAAATCAGGGGGAAAATGGGGAAAATTTGGTGCAAAAACCCGCAAGAATTTGAGAAAAATGGGTGGGAAAGGGAATTTAGGGGGGAAAACGGGAGAATTTGTGAAAACCCCAAAATTCAGAACCCCAAAAAGCCAAAAAACCCCAAAGCCAGGAGGAGTTTGGGGTCAAATTCCCTTTATGGGGATCCCTCACTCCGGGGATCCTTCCCCCGGAGGTTTTGGGGTTCCCCTGGAATTTTGGGGATCCCCCCCGGGTTTTTTTGGGGTTCCCACACCCCAAACTCCACCCGAACCCCCCAAATCTTCCAGTTCCCAATCCAGAACCCCCCAAAACCCCCCCAAATCCGCATCCCCAAAGCGATTTTGGGGCTCCAATCCCCCTTTATTGGGATCCCTCCCCCTCGTGATTCTTCCCCCGGAGGTTTTGGGGCTCTCCTCGAATTTTGGGGATCCACCCCGGGTTTTTTGGGGTCCCCCCACCCCATATTCCCTCCGAACCCCCCAAATCTCCCCCTCCCCAATCCAAGACCCCCCAAAATCCGCATCCCCAAAGCGATTTTTGGGCTCAAACTCCACTTTATTGGCATCGCTCGTCGCCGCCATTCTTCCCCCGGCGGTTTTGGGGCTCTCCTGGAGTTTTGGGGGTCCCCCCTGGGTTTTTTTGGGGTTCCCACACCCCAAACTCCATCCGAACCCCCCAAATCTCCCCCTCCCCAATCCAGAACCCCCCAAAACCCCCCAGAACCCCCCCAAATCCGCATCCCCAAAGCAATTTTTGGGGTCAAATTTCCATTATTGGGGTCCCTCACTCCGGATTCTTCCCCCGGAGGTTTTGGGGCTCTTCTGGAATTTTGGGGATCCACCCCGGGTTTTTTGGGGTTCCCACACCCCAAATCCCCTCCGAACCCCCCAAATCTCCCCCTCCCCAATCCAGAACCCCCCAAAATCCGCATCCCCAAAGCGATTTTGGGGCTCCAATCCCCTTTATTGGGATCCCTCCCCACCGCGATTCTTCCCCCGGAGGTTTTGGGGCTCTCCTGGAATTTTGGGGATCCACCCCGGGTTTTTTGGGATTCCCCCACCCCAAACTCCATCCGAACCCCCCAAATCTCCCCCTCCCCAATCCAGAACCCCCCAAATCCGCCCCTCCAAACCCATTTTTGGGGCTCAATCTCCCCTTTTATTCCCCCGCGTTCTCCTCGCCCCCACCCCGCCGCATCCCCCGGAGGTTTTGGGGTTCCCCTGGGGGTTTTGGGGTTCCCTCACCCCAAACTCCATCCGAACCCCCCAAATCTCCCCCTCCCCAATCCAGAACCCCCCAAAACCCCCCAAAATCCGCATCCCCAAAGCGATTTTGGGGCTCCAATCCCCTTTATTGGCATCGCTCGTCGCCGCGATTCTTCCCCCGGAGGTTTTGGGGCTCTCCTCGAATTTTGGGGATCCACCCCGGGTTTTTTGGGGTTCCCACACCCCAAACTCCATCCGAACCCCCCAAATCTCCCCCCTCCCCAATCCAGAACCCCCCAAATCAGCCCCTCCAAAGCCATTTTTGGGGCTCAATCTCCCCTTTTATTCCCCCGCGCTCCCCTCTCCCCCTTCCCACCGCATCCCCCGGAGGTTTTGGGGATCCCCTGGGGGGTTTGGGGTTCCCACATCCCAAATCCCATCTGAACCCCCCAAATCTCCCCCTCCCCAATGCAAGACCCCCCAAAACCCCCCAGAACCCCCCAAAATCCGCATCCCCAAAGCGATTTTGGGCTCCAATCCCCCTTTATTGCGATCCCTCCCCCCGCGATTCTTCCCCCGGAGGTTTTGGGGCTCTCCTCGAATTTTGGGGATCCACCCCGGGATTTTTGGGGTTCCCACACCCCAAAATCCATCCGAACCCCCCAAATCTCCCCCTCCCCAATCCAGAACCCCCCAAAATCCGCATCCCCAAAGCGATTTTTGGGCTCCAATCCCCCTTTATTGGCATCGCTCGTCTCCGCGATTCTTCCCCCGGAGGTTTTGGGGCTCTCCTCGAGTTTTGGGGATCCACCCCGGGTTTTTTGGGGTCCCTCACCCCAAACTCCATCCGAACCCCCAAATCTCCCCCTCCCCAATCCAGAACCCCCCAAAACCCCCCAGAATCCGCATCCCCAAAGCGATTTTGGGCTCCAATCCCCTTGATCGGGATCGCTCGTCGCCGCGATTCTTTCCCTTAAGTTTTTGGGGATCCCCCCGGGTTTTTTGGGGTTCCCACACCCCAAACTCCATCCGACCCCCCCAAATCTCCCCCTCCCTAAATCCAGAACCCCCCAAAGCCCCCAAAATCCGCATCCCCAAAGCGATTTTGGGGCTCCAATCCCCCTTTATTGCGATCGCTCGTCTCCGCGATTCTTCCCCCGGAGGTTTTGGGGCTCTCCTGGAATTTTGGGGATCCACCCCGGGCTTTTTGGGGTTCCCCCACCCCAAACTCCATCTGAACCCCCAAATCTCCCCCTCCCCACTCCAGATCCCCCCAAATCCGCCCCTCCAAACCCATTTTTGGGGCTCAATCTCCCCTTTTATTCCCCCGCGCTCCCCTCTCCCCCTTCCCGCCGCATCCCCCGGAGGTTTTGGGGATCCCCTGGGGGTTTTGGGGTTCCCACACCCCAAATCCCATCTGAACCCCCCAAATCTCCCCCTCCCCAATCCAGAACCCCCCAAAACCCCCCAAAATCCGCATCCCCAAAGCGAGTTTGGGGCTCCAATCCCCCTTTATGGGGATCCCTCACCCCGCGATTCTTCCCCCGGAGGTTTTGGGGCTCTCCTCGAATTTTGGGGATCCACCCCGGGTTTTTTGGGGTTCCCACACCCCAAACTCCATCCGAACCCCCCAAATCTCCCCCTCCCCAATCCAGAACCCCCCAAATCAGCCGTTCCAAACCCATTTTTGGGGCTCAATCTCCCCTTTTATTCCCCCGCTCTCCCCTCGCTCCCTCCGCCATCCTTCCCCCGTAGGTTTTGGGGATCCCCCCGTTTTGGGGGTGCCCCCGCCGGCCCCGCTGGGGTTTCGGGGTGCCAGTAGGAGCCGTAGAGGCGCAGGAAGATCTCCCTGCAGTGCACGCGGCCGCCCAGGCGGGCGCAGGCGAGGAAGAGCCCGGCCAGCTTGCGGTGCAGGGCGTAGCTCGGCGCCGGCGGCGGCCCCAGGCGGCCCCGCAGGATTTGGGGGAGCAGCGCCCGCAGCGCCCCCGCCGTGCCCTGAGCCCCGAAATCGAAGGGCTGGGGACCCCAAAAGGGCTCCCCCAAAAGGAGAACGGCCCGGACGTGGAGGGATTCCATGGCCTGAGGGGGAAATTGGGGGAAAAAGGGAAATTTGGGTCAGGAGAGGGGGATTGAGGGAGAGAAGCCAAAAATTGGGGGGAAAAATATCGAAATTTGGGGGGAAAGAGGACAAAATTGGGGTGAGGAACCCCAAAATTGGGGAAAGGAGCCCAAAATTGGAGGGGAAAGCCCAAAATTGAAGGAGAAAACCCCCAAATTTGGAGTGAGGAAGCCCGAAATAAGAGGGGAAAACACCGAAATTTGGGGGTAAGAGGCCAAAATTGGGGTGAAAAACCCCTAAAATTAGAGGAGAAAACCCCAAAATTGGGGTGAGAAACCCCGAAATTGGGAGGAGAAACCCCGAAATTGGGAGGAGAAACCCCGAAATTAGAAGGAAAAACCCCAAAATTTGGGTCAGGAACCCCGAAATTGGGAGGAGAAACCCCGAAATAAGAGGAGAAAAACCCAAAATTTGGGGGGAAGAGGCCAAAATTGGGGTGGGGAAATCACAAAATTGGAGGAAAAAACCCCAAAATTTGGGTGAGGAACCCCGAAATGAGAGGGGAAACCCCAAAATTTGGGGGGAAGAGGCCAAAATTGGGGTGAAAACCCCAAAATTGGAGGAGAAAACCCCAAAATTGGGAGGGAAAACCCCAAAATTTGGGTCAGGAACCCCAAAATAAGGGGGAAAACCCCAAAATTTGGGGGTGCAGGGTCGCAGTTGGAGGGACTCCCTGGCCTGGGGGGAAATTTGGGGGAAAAAGGGAAATTTTGGGTCAGGAGGGGGGGATTGAAGGGGAAAAGGTCAAAATTTGGAGGGAAAAATATCAAAATTTGAGGGAAATGAGCCCAAAATCGGGGTGTAGAACCCCCAAAATTGGGGAAAGGAGCCCAAAATTGGAGGGGAAAGCCCAAAATTGAAGGAGAAAACCCCAAATTTGGAGTGAGGAACCCCGAAATGAGAGGGGAAACCCCAAAATTTGGGGGGAAGAGGCCAAAATTGGGGTGAAAACCCCAAAATTGGAGGAGAAAACCCCAAAATTGGAGGAGAAAACCCCAAAATTGGGAGGGAAAACCCCAAAATTTGGGTCAGGAACCCCGAAATAAGGGGGGAAAACCCCAAAATTTGGGGGTGCAGGGTCGCAGGTGGAGGGACTCCCTGGCCTGGGGGGAAAATTGGGGGAAAAAGGGAAATTTTGGTGAGGAGGGGAAAATTGAGGGGAAAAGGTCAAAATTGGGGGGAAAAACTCCAAAATTGAGGGAAAAGAGCCCAAAATTGGAGTCAGGAAGGCCAAAAATGGAGGAGAAACTCCAAAATTGAGGCGAGGAACCCCGAAATTGGGAGGGAAAAGAGCCCAAAATTGGGGTGAGGAACTTCAAAATTGGGAGGGAAAACCCCAAAATTTGGGGGGAAGAGGCCAAATTTGGGGTGAGGAAACCAAAATTAGAGGGGGAAAGACCCGAAATTTTTTGGGGAAAAAGGGAAATTTGGGTCAGGAGAGGGAAATTGAGGGGGAGAAGCCAAAAATTGGGGGGAAAACCATCAAAATTTGGGGGGAAAAACTCCAAAATTTGGGGAAAAGAGCCCAAAATTGGGGTGAGGAACCCCGAAATTGGAGGGGAAACTCCGAAATTTGGGGTGAGGAACCCCGAAATGAGAGGGGAAACCCCAAAATTTGGGGGGAAGAGGCCAAAATTGGGGTGAAAAGCCCCAAAATGAGAGGGAAAGCCCAAAATTGGGGTGAGAAACCCCAAAATTGGAGGGGGGAAACCCCAAAATTGGGGTCAGGAACCCCGAAATTTGGAGGGAAAACCCCAAAATTTGGGGGTGCAGGGACTCCATGGCCTGAGGGGGAAAATTGGGGAAAAAAGGGAAATTTGGGTCAGGAAGGGGAAATTGAGGGAAAAAGGTCAAAATTTGGGGGAAGAATATCAAAATTTGAGGGAAATGAGCCCAAAATCGGGGTGTAGAACCCCCAAAATTGGGGAAAGGAGCCCAAAATTGGAGGGGAAAACCCCAAATTGGGAGTGAGGAACCCCTGAAATAAGGGGGGAAAACCCCAAAATTTGGGGGGAAGAGGCCAAAATTGGGGTGAGGAAACCAAAAATTAGAGGGAAACCCTAAAATTGGAGTGAAGAACCCCGAAATGAGGGGGAAACCCCAAAATTTGGGGGGAAAATATCAAAATTTGGGAGGAAGAGGCCAAAATTGGGGTGAGGAACCCCAAAATTGAGGGAAAAGAGCCCAAAATTGGGGTGAAAGGAAGGGAATTGGGGTGAAGAACCCCAAATTAGAGGGGAAACCCCAAAATTTTGGGAGGAAGAGCCCAAAATTGGGGTGAGGAACCCCAGAATTGGAGGAGAAACCCCAAAATTGGGGTGAAAAACTCCGAAATTGGGGGAAATGAGCCCAAAATTGGGGTGAGGAACCCCAAAAATTGGGAGGGAAGAGCCCTAAATTGGGGTGAGGAACCCCAAAATTGGGAGGGAAAACCCCAAAATTTGGGGGTGCAGGGACTCCCTGGCCTGAGGGGGAAAATTGGGGGGAAAAAAGGGAAATTTGGGTCAGGAGGGGAAATTGGGGGAGGGGAAAGGGTCAAAATTGGAGGGAAAAACCTCAAAATTTGGGGGAAAAACTTCAAATTTTGGGGAAGAAGAGCCCAAAATTGGGGTGGGGAACCTCAAAATTGGAGGAGA
The DNA here is from genome assembly GCF_963513975.1 of Fringilla coelebs. Taxonomy (NCBI): domain Eukaryota; kingdom Metazoa; phylum Chordata; class Aves; order Passeriformes; family Fringillidae; genus Fringilla; species Fringilla coelebs. Next base: position 3,954 of record NW_028167275.1, on the reverse strand, counting down.
AACCCCAAAATTGGGGTGAAAAGCCCCAAAATTTGGGTGAGGAACCCCAAATTAGAGGGGGAAAGACCCAAAATTTTGGGGGGAAAAAAGGGAAATTTGGGTCAGGAGAGGGAAATTGAGGGGGAGAAGCCAAAAATTGGGGGGAAAAACCTCAAAATTGGGGGGAAAGAGCCCAAAATTGGGGGGAGGAACCTCAAAATTGGGGGCGAAGAGCCCAAAATTTGGGGGGAAAATATCAAATTCGGGGGGAAGAGGCCAAAATTGGGTGAGGAAACCAAAAATTGGAGGTGAAATCACAAAATTTGGGTGAAAAACTCCAAAATTGGGGGGAAAGAGCCCAAAATTGGGGTGAGAAACTCGAAAATTTGGGGAAGAGCCCAAAATTGGGGTGAGAAACCTGAAAATTAGAGGGGAAACCTCAAAAATTGGGGGAAAAACCCCAAAATTTGGGGTGAGGAACCCCGAAATGAGAGAGGAAACCTCAAAATTTGGGGGGAAGAGGCCAAAATTGGGGTGAGGAAGGCAAAAATTATGAGGGAAGTACCTAAAAGTGGAGGAGAAACCCCAAAATTGGAGTGAGGAACCCCAAAATTGGGAGGGAAAACCCCAAAATTGGAGGGGAAAACCCAAAATTGGGGTGAGGAACCCCAAAATTAGAGGGGAAAACCCAAAATTGGGAGGGAAAACCCCAAAACTGGAGTGAGGAACCCGAAAATTGGAGGGGAAACCCCAAAATTGGAGGAGAAAACCCCAAAAATCTGGGGGAGAAGAGGCCAAAATTGGGGGAAAAGAGCCCGAAATTGGAGGAGTAACCCCAAAATTTGGGGTGAAGAATCCCCAAATGAGAGGAAATCCCCAAATTTGGGGAGAAAACAACAAAATTTGGGGGGAAGAGGCCAAAATTGGGGTGAGGAAACCAAAAATTGGAGGGAAACCCCAAAATTGGGGTGAAAAACTCCGAAATTGGGGGGGAAGAGCCCAAAATTGGGGTGAGAAACGTCAAAATTGGAGGGGAAACCTCAAAAATTGGAGGAAAAACCCTAAAATTTGGGTGAGAAACCCCGAAATGAGAGGGGAAAACCCCAAAATTTGGGGGAAAAAAGGGAAATTTGGGTCAGGAGGGGGAAATTGGGGAGGAAAATGAGGGGGGAAAACCCCAAAATTTGGGGGAAAAGAGCCCAAAATTGGGGTGAGAAACCTCAAAATTGGGAGGGAAGAACCCAAAATTTGGGGGGAAAATATCAAATTTTGGGAGGAAGAGGCCAAAACTGGGGTGAGGAAACCAAAAATTGGAGGAGAAATCACAAAATTGGGGTGAGAAACCCTGAAATGAGAGGGGAAACCCCAAAATTTGGGGGTAAGAGTCCAAAATTGGGGTGGGGAAATCACAAAAATTGGAGGGGAAAAGCCCAAAACTGGGGTGAGGAACCCCGAAATTGGGAGGGAAAACCCCGAAATTTGGGGAAAAACATCAAATTTTGGGAGGAAGAGGCCAAAATTGGGGTGGGGAAACCCAAAATTAGGAGGGAAGAGGCCAAAATTGGGGTGAGGAACCCCGAAATAAGGGGGGAAAACCCCAAAATTTGGGGGGAAGAGGTCAAAGTTGGGGTGGGGAAACCCAAAATTGGAGGAGAAAACCCCCAAATTGGGATGAGGAACCCCGAAATGAGAGGGGAAACCCCAAAATTTTGGGGGGGAAGAGGCCAAAATTGGGGTGAAAAGCCCCAAAATGAGAGGGAAAGCCCAAAATTGGAGGGGGGAAACCCCAAAATTGGGGTCAGGAACCCCGAAATCTGGAGGGAAAACCCCAAAATTTGGGGGTGAAGGGACTCCCTGGCCTGGGGGGAAAAATTGGGGGGAAAAAAGGGAAATTGGGGTCAGGAGGGGGAAATTGAAGGGGAAAGGTCAAAATTTGGAGGGAAAAATACCAAAATTTGAGGGAAATGAGCCCAAAATCGGGGTGTAGAACCCCCAAAATTGGGGAAAGGAGCCCAAAATTGGAGGGGAAAGCCCAAAACTGGAGGAGAAAACCCCAAATTTGGAGTGAGGAACCCCGAAATGAGAGGGGAAACCCCAAAATTTGGGGGGAAGAGGCCAAAATTGGGGTGGGGAAATCCAAAATTGGAGAGGAAATCACAAAATTGGGCGAGAAAACCCAAAATTGGGATGAGGAACCCCGAAATAAGGGGGGAAAACCCCAAAATTTGGGGGTGCAGGGCTTGGACGTGGAGGGACTCTCTGGCCTGAGGGGGAAAATTGGGGGAAAAAAGGGAAATTTGGGTCAGGAGGGGGAAATTGAAGGGAAAAGGTCAAAATTTGGAGGGAAAAATATCAAAATTTGGGGGAAATGAGCCCAAAATCGGGGTGAAGAACCCCGAAATTAGAGGGGAAAACCCCAAAATTTGGGGGTGCACGGCCCGCACGTGGAGGGACTCCATGGCCAGAGGGGGAAAATTGGGTCAGGAGGGGGAAATTGAAGGGGAAAAGGTCAAAATTGGGGGGAAAAAAATCAAAATTTGGGGGGAAAGAGGCCAAAATTGGGGTGAGGAACCCCAAAATTGGGGGAAAGGAGACCAAAATTTGGGGGGAAAAACCCCCGAAATTGAGGGTAAAGAGCCCAAAATCGAGGTGAGGAACCTCAAAATTGGGAGGGAAGAGCCCAAAATTGGGGTGAGGAACCCCAAAATTGGAGGAGAAACCCCAAAATTTGGGGGTGCAGGGACTCCCTGGCCTGGGAGGGGGAAATGAAATTTGGGTGAGGAGGGGGAAATTGAAGGGGAAAACATCAAAATTTGGGGGGAAAAACTCCAAAATTGAGGGAAAAGAGCCCAAAATTGGGGTGAGGAACCTCAAAATTGGGGGGAAAACCCCGAAATTTGGGGTGAGGAACTTCAAAATTTGGGATGGAAGAGCCCAAAACTGGGGAAAACATCAAAATTTGGGGGGAAGAGGCCAAATTTGGGGTGAAAAACTCCAAAATTGGGGGAAATGAGCCCAAAATTGGGGTGAAGAACCCCAAAATTGCGAGGGAAAACCCCAAAATTGGGATGAGGAACCCCGAAATTGGGAGGGAAAATCCCGAAATTTGGGGGTGCAGGGCCCACAGGTGGAGGGACTCCCTGGCCTGAGGGGGAAAATTGGGGGAAAAAGGGGAAATTTGGGTCAGGAGGGGAAATTGGGGGGGAAAAGGTCAAAATTTGAGGGAAATGAGCCCAAAATCGGGGTGAAGAACCCCGAAATTAGAGGGAAAACCCCAAAATTTGGGTCAGGAACCCCGAAATTGGGAGGAGAAACCCCGAAATTAGAGGGGAAAACCCCAAAATTTGGGGGTAAGAGGTCAAAATTGGGGTGGGGAAACCCAAAATTGGAGGAGAAAACCCCAAAATTGGGGTGAGGAACCACGAAATGAGAGGGGAAACCCCAAAATTTGGGGGTGCAGAGACTCCCTGGCCTGGGGGGAAAAAATTGGGGGGGAAAAGGGAAATTTGGGTCAGGAGGGGGGGATTGAAGGGGAAAAGGTGAAAATTTGGAGGGAAAAATATCAAAATTTGAGGGAAATGAGCCCAAAATCGGGGTGTAGAACCCCCAAAATTGGGGAAAGGAGCCCAAAATTGGAGGGGAAAGCCCAAAATTGAAGGAGAAAACCCAAATTTGGAGTGAGGAAGCCCGAAATGAGAGGGAAAACCCCGAAATTTGGGGGGAAGAGGCCAAAATTGGGGTGAAAACCCCAAAATTGGAGGAGAAAACCCCAAAATTGGGGTGAGAAACCCCGAAATTGGGAGGAGAAACCCCGAAATTAGAGGGAAAACCCCAAAATTTGGGTCAGGAACCTCAAAATTGGGAGGAGAAACCCCGAAATAAGAGGGGAAAACCCCAAAATTTGGGGGTAAGAGGCCAAAGTTGGGGTGGGGAAACCCAAAATTGGAGGAAAAAACCCCAAAATTGGGGTGAGGA
>NW_028167276.1:0-202751 GCF_963513975.1 Fringilla coelebs | reverse complement strand
AGGTGGATCCTGCAAACTGACACCCAGAAAAGTGGCTTCTGAGTTTTATTTCCCAGGGAAAAACCTGTACAATGGTTTAGGGTCCTGTAGACATAAATTTCCGTGTGTCCTGGAATTTGGCCTCCCGCAAGATGCCCCCCAGAGGCAAGGTGGCACCAGTGAACTCTTGGTCTGGTTTGAGAGTGCCAAGTAGGTCCTGCAAACTGACACCCAGAACAGTGGCTTCTGCGTTTTGTTTCCCAGGGAAAAAGCCTGTAGAATGGTTAAGGGTCCTGCGGCCTTAAATTGCCGGTTGCCTCCTGGAATTCCGCCTCTCACAGGATGTTTCCCAGACGCTAAGCGCCACCGGCGCCCACTTAGTCTACTTATAGTGTACCAAGTGGGTCCTGCAAACTGACAGCGAGATGGGTGCTTCTGGAAGTGCAGCAGAGAGCACAGCATCGTTTTTGCAGCAGCTCCTTGCATGTGCATGTTTTTGGGAGTGGAAAGGCTTGCAGAGTGTTCAAGTAGCTTTTTCTCTCCGCTGGAAAGCTGCACGCTCAGTGCCAGTGTTCTGCAGCTTCTTTCTTCACGTTTCAGCAGCTAGCACGCTCTCCGTGTGCAGGAGAAGCGGCTGAGGCTTCCTTGCCGGAGAAGCGGCACCTTCGCCGGCAGAGAGCCTCCGGCCGGCCGCGGTGCGCTCCGGAGCGGGGGCTTGTGCCGGAAGAGGCCGGGAACAGGCGCTTACCTTCGGACAGCTCCGGATGCCCGTCTAATGCGTCTCTTGTCGCCTACACGGCAGGGGAAAGCTTTTCCACTCTGTCTAGGAAGGAGAAAGTGTGCCAGCACAGCAAATGCCTCCCGGACTTTCCCTGCAATTCAGCAAGTGCTTTGCAGCTTGAAATTGGAAGGAAAGCCTCAGATTTAGCAGCCAGAGCTTCAGGAGCAGCAGCAGCGAGCACAGCATCGCTTTTGCAGCAGCTCCTTCCATGTGCATGTTTTTGGGAGTGGAAAGGATTGCAGAGTGTTCAAGTAGCTTTTTCTCTCCGCTGGAAAGCTGCACGCTCAGTGCCAGTGTTCTGCAGCTTCTTTCTTCACGTTTCAGCAGCTAGCACACTCTCCGTGTGCAGGAGAAGCGGCTGAGGCTTCCTTGCCGGAGAAGCGGCACCTTCGCCGGCAGAGAGCATCCTGCCGGCCGCGGTGCGCTCCGGAGCGGGGGCTTGTGCCGGAAGAGGCCGGGAACAGGCGCTTACCTTCGGACAGCTCCGGATGCCCGTCTAATGCGTCTCTTGTCGCCTACACGGCAGGGAAAAGCTTTTCCACTCTGTCTAGGAAGGAGAAAGTGTGCCAGCACAGCAAATGCCTCCCGGACTTTCCCTGCAATTCAGCAAGTGCTTTGCAGCTTGAAATTGGAAGGAAAGCCTCAGATTTAGCAGCCAGAGCTTCAGGAGGAGCAGCAGCGAGCACAGCATCGCTTTTGCAGCAGCTCCTTCCATGTGCATGTTTTTGGGAGTTGGAAGGCTTGCAGAGTGTTCAAGTAGCTTTTTCTCTCCGCTGGAAAGCTGCAGGCTCAGTGCCAGTGTTCTGCAGCTTCTTTCTTCACGTTTCAGCAGCTAGCACGCTCTCCGTGTGCAGGAGAAGCGGCTGAGGCTTCCTTGCCGGAGAAGCGGCACCTTCGCCGGCAGAGAGCCTCCGGCCGGCCGCGGTGCGCTCCGGAGCGGGGGCTTGTGCCGAAAGAGGCCGGCAACAGGCGCTTACCTTCGGACAGCTCCGGATGCCCGTCTAATGCGTCTCTTGTCGCCTACACGGCAGGGAAAAGCTTTTCCACTCTGTCTAGGAAGGAGAAAGTGTGCCAGCACAGCAAATGCCTCCCGGACTTTCCCTGCAATTCAGCAAGTGCTTTGCAGCTTGAAATTGGAAGGAAAGCCTCAGATTTAGCAGCCAGAGCTTCAGGAGGAGCAGCAGCGAGCACAGCATCGCTTTTGCAGCAGCTCCTTCCATGTGCATGTTTTTGGGAGTGGAAAGGATTGCAGAGTGTTCAAGTAGCTTTTTCTCTCCGCTGGAAAGCTGCACGCTCAGTGCCAGTGTTCTTCAGCTTCTTTCTTCACGTTTCAGCAGCTAGCACGCTCTCCGTGTGCAGAAGCGGCTGAGGCTTCCTTGCCGGAGAAGCGGCACCTTCGCCGGCAGAGAGCCTCCGGCCGGCCGCGGTGCGCTCCGGAGCGGGGGCTTGTGCCGGAAGAGGCCGGGAACAGGCGCTTACCTTCGGACAGCTCCGGATGCCCGTCTAATGCGTCTCTTGTCGCCTACACGGCAGGGAAAAGCTTTTCCACTCTGTCTAGGAAGGAGAAAGTGTGCCAGCACAGCAAATGCCTCCCGGACTTTCCCTGCAATTCAGCAAGTGCTTTGCAGCTTGAAATTGGAAGGAAAGCCTCAGATTTAGCAGCCAGAGCTTCAGGAGGAGCAGTAGCGAGCACAGCATCGCTTTTGCAGCAGCTCCTTCCATGTGCATGTTTTTGGGAGTGGAAAGGCTTGCAGAGTGTTCAAGTAGCTTTTTCTCTCCGCTGGAAAGCTGCAGGCTCAGTGCCAGTGTTCTGCAGCTTCTTTCTTCACGTTTCAGCAGCTAGCACGCTCTCCGTGTGCAGGAGAAGCGGCTGAGGCTTCCTTGCCGGAGAAGCGGCACCTTCGCCGGCAGAGAGCCTCCGGCCGGCCGCGGTGCGCTCCGGAGCGGGGGCTTGTGCCGAAAGAGGCCGGCAACAGGCGCTTACCTTCGGACAGCTCCGGATGCCCGTCTAATGCGTCTCTTGTCGCCTACACGGCAGGGAAAAGCTTTTCCACTCTGTCTAGGAAGGAGAAAGTGTGCCAGCACAGCAAATGCCTCCCGGACTTTCCCTGCAATTCAGCAAGTGCTTTGCAGCTTGAAATTGGAAGGAAAGCCTCAGATTTAGCAGCCAGAGCTTCAGGAGGAGCAGCAGCGAGCACAGCATCGCTTTTGCAGCAGCTCCTTCCATGTGCATGTTTTTGGGAGTGGAAAGGCTTGCAGAGTGTTCAAGTAGCTTTTTCTCTCCGCTGGAAAGCTGCACGCTCAGTGCCAGTGTTCTGCAGCTTCTTTCTTCACGTTTCAGCAGCTAGCACGCTCTCCGTGTGCAGGAGAAGCGGCTGAGGCTTCCTTGCCGGAGAAGCGGCACCTTCGCCGGCAGAGAGCATCCTGCCGGCCGCGGTGCGCTCCGGAGCGGGGGCTTGTGCCGAAAGAGGCCGGCAACAGGCGCTTACCTTCGGACAGCTCCGGATGCCCGTCTAATGCGTCTCTTGTCGCCTACACGGCAGGGAAAAGCTTTTCCACTCTGTCTAGGAAGGAGAAAGTGTGCCAGCACAGCAAATGCCTCCCGGACTTTCCCTGCAATTCAGCAAGTGCTTTGCAGCTTGAAATTGGAAGGAAAGCCTCAGATTTAGCAGCCAGAGCTTCAGGAGGAGCAGCAGCGAGCACAGCATCGCTTTTGCAGCAGCTCCTTCCATGTGCATGTTTTTGGGAGTTGAAAGGCTTGCAGAGTGTTCAAGTAGCTTTTTCTCTCCGCTGGAAAGCTGCACGCTCAGTGCCAGTGTTCTGCAGCTTCTTTCTTCACGTTTCAGCAGCTAGCACGCTCTCCGTGTGCAGGAGAAGCGGCTGAGGCTTCCTTGCCGGAGAAGCGGCACCTTCGCCGGCAGAGAGCATCCTGCCGGCCGCGGTGCGCTCCAGAGCGGGGGCTTGTGCCGAAAGAGGCCGGCAACAGGCGCTTACCTTCGGACAGCTCCGGATGCCCGTCTAATGCGTCTCTTGTCGCCTACACGGCAGGGAAAAGCTTTTCCACTCTGTCTAGGAAGGAGAAAGTGTGCCAGCACAGCAAATGCCTCCCGGACTTTCCCTGCAATTCAGCAAGTGCTTTGCAGCTTGAAATTGGAAGGAAAGCCTCAGATTTAGCAGCCAGAGCTTCAGGAGGAGCAGCAGCGAGCACAGCATCGCTTTTGCAGCAGCTCCTTCCATGTGCATGTTTTTGGGAGTGGAAAGGCTTGCAGAGTGTTCAAGTAGCTTTTTCTCTCCGCTGGAAAGCTGCAGGCTCAGTGCCAGTGTTCTGCAGCTTCTTTCTTCACGTTTCAGCAGCTAGCACGCTCTCCGTGTGCAGGAGAAGCGGCTGAGGCTTCCTTGCCGGAGAAGCGGCACCTTCGCCGGCAGAGAGCCTCCGGCCGGCCGCGGTGCGCTCCGGAGCGGGGGCTTGTGCCGGAAGAGGCCGGCAACAGGCGCTTACCTTCGGACAGCTCCGGATGCCCGTCTAATGCGTCTTTTGTCGCCTACACGGCAGGGGAAAGCTTTTCCACTCTGTCTAGGAAGGAGAAAGTGTGCCAGCACAGCAAATGCCTCCCGGACTTTCCCTGCAATTCAGCAAGTGCTTTGCAGTTTGAAATTGGAAGGAAAGCCTCAGATTTAGCAGCCAGAGCTTCAGGAGGAGCAGCAGCGAGCACAGCATCGCTTTTGCAGCAGCTCCTTCCATGTGCATGTTTTTGGGAGTGGAAAGGCTTGCAGAGTGTTCAAGTAGCTTTTTCTCTCCGCTGGAAAGCTGCAGGCTCAGTGCCAGTGTTCTGCAGCTTCTTTCTTCACGTTTCAGCAGCTAGCACGCTCTCCGTGTGCAGGAGAAGCGGCTGAGGCTTCCTTGCCGGAGAAGCGGCACCTTCGCCGGCAGAGAGCATCCTGCCGGCCGCGGTGCGCTCCGGAGCGGGGGCTTGTGCCGAAAGAGGCCGGGAACAGGCGCTTACCTTCGGACAGCTCCGGATGCCCGTCTAATGCGTCTCTTGTCGCCTACACGGCAGGGAAAAGCTTTTCCACTCTGTCTAGGAAGGAGAAAGTGTGCCAGCACAGCAAATGCCTCCCGGACTTTCCCTGCAATTCAGCAAGTGCTTTGCAGCTTGAAATTGGAAGGAAAGCCTCAGATTTAGCAGCCAGAGCTTCAGGAGGAGCAGCAGCGAGCACAGCATCGCTTTTGCAGCAGCTCCTTCCATGTGCATGTTTTTGGGAGTGGAAAGGCTTGCAGAGTGTTCAAGTAGCTTTTTCTCTCCGCTGGAAAGCTGCACGCTCAGTGCCAGTGTTCTGCAGCTTCTTTCTTCACGTTTCAGCAGCTAGCACGCTCTCCGTGTGCAGGAGAAGCGGCTGAGGCTTCCTTGCCGGAGAAGCGGCACCTTCGCCGGCAGAGAGCATCCTGCCGGCCGCGGTGCGCTCCAGAGCGGGGGCTTGTGCCGAAAGAGGCCGGCAACAGGCGCTTACCTTCGGACAGCTCCGGATGCCCGTCTAATGCGTCTCTTGTCGCCTACACGGCAGGGAAAAGCTTTTCCACTCTGTCTAGGAAGGAGAAAGTGTGCCAGCACAGCAAATGCCTCCCGGACTTTCCCTGCAATTCAGCAAGTGCTTTGCAGCTTGAAATTGGAAGGAAAGCCTCAGATTTAGCAGCCAGAGCTTCAGGAGGAGCAGCAGCGAGCACAGCATCGCTTTTGCAGCAGCTCCTTCCATGTGCATGTTTTTGGGAGTGGAAAGGCTTGCAGAGTGTTCAAGTAGCTTTTTCTCTCCGCTGGAAAGCTGCAGGCTCAGTGCCAGTGTTCTGCAGCTTCTTTCTTCACGTTTCAGCAGCTAGCACGCTCTCCGTGTGCAGGAGAAGCGGCTGAGGCTTCCTTGCCGGAGAAGCGGCACGTTCGCCGGCAGAGAGCCTCCGGCCGGCCGCGGTGCGCTCCGGAGCGGGGGCTTGTGCCGAAAGAGGCCGGCAACAGGCGCTTACCTTCGGACAGCTCCGGATGCCCGTCTAATGCGTCTCTTGTCGCCTACACGGCAGGGGAAAGCTTTTCCACTCTGTCTAGGAAGGAGAAAGTGTGCCAGCACAGCAAATGCCTCCCGGACTTTCCCTGCAATTCAGCAAGTGCTTTGCAGCTTGAAATTGGAAGGAAAGCCTCAGATTTAGCAGCCAGAGCTTCAGGAGGAGCAGCAGCGAGCACAGCATCGCTTTTGCAGCAGCTCCTTCCATGTGCATGTTTTTGGGAGTGGAAAGGCTTGCAGAGTGTTCAAGTAGCTTTTTCTCTCCGCTGGAAAGCTGCACGCTCAGTGCCAGTGTTCTGCAGCTTCTTTCTTCACGTTTCAGCAGCTAGCACGCTCTCCGTGTGCAGGAGAAGCGGCTGAGGCTTCCTTGCCGGAGAAGCGGCACCTTCGCCGGCAGAGAGCATCCGGCCGGCCGCGGTGCGCTCCGGAGCGGGGGCTTGTGCCGAAAGAGGCCGGGAACAGGCGCTTACCTTCGGACAGCTCCGGATGCCCGTCTAATGCGTCTCTTGTCGCCTACACGGCAGGGAAAAGCTTTTCCACTCTGTCTAGGAAGGAGAAAGTGTGCCAGCACAGCAAATGCCTCCCGGACTTTCCCTGCAATTCAGCAAGTGCTTTGCAGCTTGAAATTGGAAGGAAAGCCTCAGATTTAGCAGCCAGAGCTTCAGGAGGAGCAGCAGCGAGCACAGCATCGCTTTTGCAGCAGCTCCTTCCATGTGCATGTTTTTGGGAGTTGAAAGGCTTGCAGAGTGTTCAAGTAGCTTTTTCTCTCCGCTGGAAAGCTGCACGCTCAGTGCCAGTGTTCTTCAGCTTCTTTCTTCACGTTTCAGCAGCTAGCACGCTCTCCGTGTGCAGGAGAAGCGGCTGAGGCTTCCTTGCCGGAGAAGCGGCACCTTCGCCGGCAGAGAGCATCCTGCCGGCCGCGGTGCGCTCCGGAGCGGGGGCTTGTGCCGGAAGAGGCCGGCAACAGGCGCTTACCTTCGGACAGCTCCGGATGCCCGTCTAATGCGTCTCTTGTCGCCTACACGGCAGGGAAAAGCTTTTCCACTCTGTCTAGGAAGGAGAAAGTGTGCCAGCACAGCAAATGCCTCCCGGACTTTCCCTGCAATTCAGCAAGTGCTTTGCAGCTTGAAATTGGAAGGAAAGCCTCAGATTTAGCAGCCAGAGCTTCAGGAGGAGCAGCAGCGAGCACAGCATCGCTTTTGCAGCAGCTCCTTCCATGTGCATGTTTTTGGGAGTGGAAAGGCTTGCAGAGTGTTCAAGTAGCTTTTTCTCTCCGCTGGAAAGCTGCACGCTCAGTGCCAGTGTTCTGCAGCTTCTTTCTTCACGTTTCAGCAGCTAGCACGCTCTCCGTGTGCAGGAGAAGCGGCTGAGGCTTCCTTGCCGGAGAAGCGGCACCTTCGCCGGCAGAGAGCATCCTGCCGGCCGCGGTGCGCTCCGGAGCGGGGGCTTGTGCCGAAAGAGGCCGGCAACAGGCGCTTACCTTCGGACAGCTCCGGATGCCCGTCTAATGCGTCTCTTGTCGCCTACACGGCAGGGAAAAGCTTTTCCACTCTGTCTAGGAAGGAGAAAGTGTGCCAGCACAGCAAATGCCTCCCGGACTTTCCCTGCAATTCAGCAAGTGCTTTGCAGCTTGAAATTGGAAGGAAAGCCTCAGATTTAGCAGCCAGAGCTTCAGGAGGAGCAGCAGCGAGCACAGCATCGCTTTTGCAGCAGCTCCTTCCATGTGCATGTTTTTGGGAGTGGAAAGGCTTGCAGAGTGTTCAAGTAGCTTTTTCTCTCCGCTGGAAAGCTGCACGCTCAGTGCCAGTGTTCTGCAGCTTCTTTCTTCACGTTTCAGCAGCTAGCACGCTCTCCGTGTGCAGGAGAAGCGGCTGAGGCTTCCTTGCCGGAGAAGCGGCACCTTCGCCGGCAGAGAGCCTCCGGCCGGCCGCGGTGCGCTCCGGAGCGGGGGCTTGTGCCGAAAGAGGCCGGCAACAGGCGCTTACCTTCGGACAGCTCCGGATGCCCGTCTAATGCGTCTCTTGTCGCCTACACGGCAGGGAAAAGCTTTTCCACTCTGTCTAGGAAGGAGAAAGTGTGCCAGCACAGCAAATGCCTCCCGGACTTTCCCTGCAATTCAGCAAGTGCTTTGCAGCTTGAAATTGGAAGGAAAGCCTCAGATTTAGCAGCCAGAGCTTCAGGAGGAGCAGCAGCGAGCACAGCATCGCTTTTGCAGCAGCTCCTTCCATGTGCATGTTTTTGGGAGTTGAAAGGCTTGCAGAGTGTTCAAGTAGCTTTTTCTCTCCGCTGGAAAGCTGCAGGCTCAGTGCCAGTGTTCTGCAGCTTCTTTCTTCACGTTTCAGCAGCTAGCACGCTCTCCGTGTGCAGGAGAAGCGGCTGAGGCTTCCTTGCCGGAGAAGCGGCACCTTCGCCGGCAGAGAGCATCCTGCCGGCCGCGGTGCGCTCCGGAGCGGGGGCTTGTGCCGAAAGAGGCCGGGAACAGGCGCTTACCTTCGGACAGCTCCGGATGCCCGTCTAATGCGTCTCTTGTCGCCTACACGGCAGGGAAAAGCTTTTCCACTCTGTCTAGGAAGGAGAAAGTGTGCCAGCACAGCAAATGCCTCCCGGACTTTCCCTGCAATTCAGCAAGTGCTTTGCAGCTTGAAATTGGAAGGAAAGCCTCAGATTTAGCAGCCAGAGCTTCAGGAGGAGCAGCAGCGAGCACAGCATCGCTTTTGCAGCAGCTCCTTCCATGTGCATGTTTTTGGGAGTGGAAAGGCTTGCAGAGTGTTCAAGTAGCTTTTTCTCTCCGCTGGAAAGCTGCACGCTCAGTGCCAGTGTTCTGCAGCTTCTTTCTTCACGTTTCAGCAGCTAGCACGCTCTCCGTGTGCAGGAGAAGCGGCTGAGGCTTCCTTGCCGGAGAAGCGGCACCTTCGCCGGCAGAGAGCCTCCGGCCGGCCGCGGTGCGCTCCGGAGCGGGGGCTTGTGCCGAAAGAGGCCGGCAACAGGCGCTTACCTTCGGACAGCTCCGGATGCCCGTCTAATGCGTCTCTTGTCGCCTACACGGCAGGGAAAAGCTTTTCCACTCTGTCTAGGAAGGAGAAAGTGTGCCAGCACAGCAAATGCCTCCCGGACTTTCCCTGCAATTCAGCAAGTGCTTTGCAGCTTGAAATTGGAAGGAAAGCCTCAGATTTAGCAGCCAGAGCTTCAGGAGGAGCAGCAGCGAGCACAGCATCGCTTTTGCAGCAGCTCCTTCCATGTGCATGTTTTTGGGAGTTGAAAGGCTTGCAGAGTGTTCAAGTAGCTTTTTCTCTCCGCTGGAAAGCTGCACGCTCAGTGCCAGTGTTCTGCAGCTTCTTTCTTCACGTTTCAGCAGCTAGCACGCTCTCCGTGTGCAGGAGAAGCGGCTGAGGCTTCCTTGCCGGAGAAGCGGCACCTTCGCCGGCAGAGAGCATCCTGCCGGCCGCGGTGCGCTCCGGAGCGGGGGCTTGTGCCGAAAGAGGCCGGGAACAGGCGCTTACCTTCGGACAGCTCCGGATGCCCGTCTAATGCGTCTCTTGTCGCCTACACGGCAGGGAAAAGCTTTTCCACTCTGTCTAGGAAGGAGAAAGTGTGCCAGCACAGCAAATGCCTCCCGGACTTTCCCTGCAATTCAGCAAGTGCTTTGCAGCTTGAAATTGGAAGGAAAGCCTCAGATTTAGCAGCCAGAGCTTCAGGAGGAGCAGCAGCGAGCACAGCATCGCTTTTGCAGCAGCTCCTTCCATGTGCATGTTTTTGGGAGTGGAAAGGCTTGCAGAGTGTTCAAGTAGCTTTTTCTCTCCGCTGGAAAGCTGCAGGCTCAGTGCCAGTGTTCTGCAGCTTCTTTCTTCACGTTTCAGCAGCTAGCACGCTCTCCGTGTGCAGGAGAAGCGGCTGAGGCTTCCTTGCCGGAGAAGCGGCACCTTCGCCGGCAGAGAGCCTCCGGCCGGCCGCGGTGCGCTCCGGAGCGGGGGCTTGTGCCGGAAGAGGCCGGCAACAGGCGCTTACCTTCGGACAGCTCCGGATGCCCGTCTAATGCGTCTCTTGTCGCCTACACGGCAGGGAAAAGCTTTTCCACTCTGTCTAGGAAGGAGAAAGTGTGCCAGCACAGCAAATGCCTCCCGGACTTTCCCTGCAATTCAGCAAGTGCTTTGCAGCTTGAAATTGGAAGGAAAGCCTCAGATTTAGCAGCCAGAGCTTCAGGAGGAGCAGCAGCGAGCACAGCATCGCTTTTGCAGCAGCTCCTTCCATGTGCATGTTTTTGGGAGTGGAAAGGCTTGCAGAGTGTTCAAGTAGCTTTTTCTCTCCGCTGGAAAGCTGCACGCTCAGTGCCAGTGTTCTGCAGCTTCTTTCTTCACGTTTCAGCAGCTAGCACGCTCTCCGTGTGCAGGAGAAGCGGCTGAGGCTTCCTTGCCGGAGAAGCGGCACCTTCGCCGGCAGAGAGCATCCTGCCGGCCGCGGTGCGCTCCGGAGCGGGGGCTTGTGCCGAAAGAGGCCGGCAACAGGCGCTTACCTTCGGACAGCTCCGGATGCCCGTCTAATGCGTCTCTTGTCGCCTACACGGCAGGGAAAAGCTTTTCCACTCTGTCTAGGAAGGAGAAAGTGTGCCAGCACAGCAAATGCCTCCCGGACTTTCCCTGCAATTCAGCAAGTGCTTTGCAGCTTGAAATTGGAAGGAAAGCCTCAGATTTAGCAGCCAGAGCTTCAGGAGGAGCAGCAGCGAGCACAGCATCGCTTTTGCAGCAGCTCCTTCCATGTGCATGTTTTTGGGAGTGGAAAGGCTTGCAGAGTGTTCAAGTAGCTTTTTCTCTCCGCTGGAAAGCTGCACGCTCAGTGCCAGTGTTCTGCAGCTTCTTTCTTCACGTTTCAGCAGCTAGCACGCTCTCCGTGTGCAGGAGAAGCGGCTGAGGCTTCCTTGCCGGAGAAGCGGCACCTTCGCCGGCAGAGAGCCTCCGGCCGGCCGCGGTGCGCTCCGGAGCGGGGGCTTGTGCCGAAAGAGGCCGGCAACAGGCGCTTACCTTCGGACAGCTCCGGATGCCCGTCTAATGCGTCTCTTGTCGCCTACACGGCAGGGAAAAGCTTTTCCACTCTGTCTAGGAAGGAGAAAGTGTGCCAGCACAGCAAATGCCTCCCGGACTTTCCCTGCAATTCAGCAAGTGCTTTGCAGCTTGAAATTGGAAGGAAAGCCTCAGATTTAGCAGCCAGAGCTTCAGGAGGAGCAGCAGCGAGCACAGCATCGCTTTTGCAGCAGCTCCTTCCATGTGCATGTTTTTGGGAGTTGAAAGGCTTGCAGAGTGTTCAAGTAGCTTTTTCTCTCCGCTGGAAAGCTGCAGGCTCAGTGCCAGTGTTCTGCAGCTTCTTTCTTCACGTTTCAGCAGCTAGCACGCTCTCCGTGTGCAGGAGAAGCGGCTGAGGCTTCCTTGCCGGAGAAGCGGCACCTTCGCCGGCAGAGAGCATCCTGCCGGCCGCGGTGCGCTCCGGAGCGGGGGCTTGTGCCGAAAGAGGCCGGGAACAGGCGCTTACCTTCGGACAGCTCCGGATGCCCGTCTAATGCGTCTCTTGTCGCCTACACGGCAGGGAAAAGCTTTTCCACTCTGTCTAGGAAGGAGAAAGTGTGCCAGCACAGCAAATGCCTCCCGGACTTTCCCTGCAATTCAGCAAGTGCTTTGCAGCTTGAAATTGGAAGGAAAGCCTCAGATTTAGCAGCCAGAGCTTCAGGAGGAGCAGCAGCGAGCACAGCATCGCTTTTGCAGCAGCTCCTTCCATGTGCATGTTTTTGGGAGTGGAAAGGCTTGCAGAGTGTTCAAGTAGCTTTTTCTCTCCGCTGGAAAGCTGCACGCTCAGTGCCAGTGTTCTGCAGCTTCTTTCTTCACGTTTCAGCAGCTAGCACGCTCTCCGTGTGCAGGAGAAGCGGCTGAGGCTTCCTTGCCGGAGAAGCGGCACCTTCGCCGGCAGAGAGCATCCTGCCGGCCGCGGTGCGCTCCGGAGCGGGGGCTTGTGCCGAAAGAGGCCGGCAACAGGCGCTTACCTTCGGACAGCTCCGGATGCCCGTCTAATGCGTCTCTTGTCGCCTACACGGCAGGGAAAAGCTTTTCCACTCTGTCTAGGAAGGAGAAAGTGTGCCAGCACAGCAAATGCCTCCCGGACTTTCCCTGCAATTCAGCAAGTGCTTTGCAGCTTGAAATTGGAAGGAAAGCCTCAGATTTAGCAGCCAGAGCTTCAGGAGGAGCAGCAGCGAGCACAGCATCGCTTTTGCAGCAGCTCCTTCCATGTGCATGTTTTTGGGAGTGGAAAGGCTTGCAGAGTGTTCAAGTAGCTTTTTCTCTCCGCTGGAAAGCTGCACGCTCAGTGCCAGTGTTCTGCAGCTTCTTTCTTCACGTTTCAGCAGCTAGCACGCTCTCCGTGTGCAGGAGAAGCGGCTGAGGCTTCCTTGCCGGAGAAGCGGCACCTTCGCCGGCAGAGAGCCTCCGGCCGGCCGCGGTGCGCTCCGGAGCGGGGGCTTGTGCCGAAAGAGGCCGGCAACAGGCGCTTACCTTCGGACAGCTCCGGATGCCCGTCTAATGCGTCTCTTGTCGCCTACACGGCAGGGAAAAGCTTTTCCACTCTGTCTAGGAAGGAGAAAGTGTGCCAGCACAGCAAATGCCTCCCGGACTTTCCCTGCAATTCAGCAAGTGCTTTGCAGCTTGAAATTGGAAGGAAAGCCTCAGATTTAGCAGCCAGAGCTTCAGGAGGAGCAGCAGCGAGCACAGCATCGCTTTTGCAGCAGCTCCTTCCATGTGCATGTTTTTGGGAGTTGAAAGGCTTGCAGAGTGTTCAAGTAGCTTTTTCTCTCCGCTGGAAAGCTGCAGGCTCAGTGCCAGTGTTCTGCAGCTTCTTTCTTCACGTTTCAGCAGCTAGCACGCTCTCCGTGTGCAGGAGAAGCGGCTGAGGCTTCCTTGCCGGAGAAGCGGCACCTTCGCCGGCAGAGAGCATCCTGCCGGCCGCGGTGCGCTCCGGAGCGGGGGCTTGTGCCGAAAGAGGCCGGGAACAGGCGCTTACCTTCGGACAGCTCCGGATGCCCGTCTAATGCGTCTCTTGTCGCCTACACGGCAGGGAAAAGCTTTTCCACTCTGTCTAGGAAGGAGAAAGTGTGCCAGCACAGCAAATGCCTCCCGGACTTTCCCTGCAATTCAGCAAGTGCTTTGCAGCTTGAAATTGGAAGGAAAGCCTCAGATTTAGCAGCCAGAGCTTCAGGAGGAGCAGCAGCGAGCACAGCATCGCTTTTGCAGCAGCTCCTTCCATGTGCATGTTTTTGGGAGTGGAAAGGCTTGCAGAGTGTTCAAGTAGCTTTTTCTCTCCGCTGGAAAGCTGCAGGCTCAGTGCCAGTGTTCTGCAGCTTCTTTCTTCACGTTTCAGCAGCTAGCACGCTCTCCGTGTGCAGGAGAAGCGGCTGAGGCTTCCTTGCCGGAGAAGCGGCACCTTCGCCGGCAGAGAGCCTCCGGCCGGCCGCGGTGCGCTCCGGAGCGGGGGCTTGTGCCGGAAGAGGCCGGCAACAGGCGCTTACCTTCGGACAGCTCCGGATGCCCGTCTAATGCGTCTCTTGTCGCCTACACGGCAGGGAAAAGCTTTTCCACTCTGTCTAGGAAGGAGAAAGTGTGCCAGCACAGCAAATGCCTCCCGGACTTTCCCTGCAATTCAGCAAGTGCTTTGCAGCTTGAAATTGGAAGGAAAGCCTCAGATTTAGCAGCCAGAGCTTCAGGAGGAGCAGCAGCGAGCACAGCATCGCTTTTGCAGCAGCTCCTTCCATGTGCATGTTTTTGGGAGTGGAAAGGCTTGCAGAGTGTTCAAGTAGCTTTTTCTCTCCGCTGGAAAGCTGCACGCTCAGTGCCAGTGTTCTGCAGCTTCTTTCTTCACGTTTCAGCAGCTAGCACGCTCTCCGTGTGCAGGAGAAGCGGCTGAGGCTTCCTTGCCGGAGAAGCGGCACCTTCGCCGGCAGAGAGCATCCGGCCGGCCGCGGTGCGCTCCGGAGCGGGGGCTTGTGCCGAAAGAGGCCGGCAACAGGCGCTTACCTTCGGACAGCTCCGGATGCCCGTCTAATGCGTCTCTTGTCGCCTACACGGCAGGGAAAAGCTTTTCCACTCTGTCTAGGAAGGAGAAAGTGTGCCAGCACAGCAAATGCCTCCCGGACTTTCCCTGCAATTCAGCAAGTGCTTTGCAGCTTGAAATTGGAAGGAAAGCCTCAGATTTAGCAGCCAGAGCTTCAGGAGGAGCAGCAGCGAGCACAGCATCGCTTTTGCAGCAGCTCCTTCCATGTGCATGTTTTTGGGAGTTGAAAGGCTTGCAGAGTGTTCAAGTAGCTTTTTCTCTCCGCTGGAAAGCTGCACGCTCAGTGCCAGTGTTCTTCAGCTTCTTTCTTCACGTTTCAGCAGCTAGCACGCTCTCCGTGTGCAGGAGAAGCGGCTGAGGCTTCCTTGCCGGAGAAGCGGCACCTTCGCCGGCAGAGAGCATCCGGCCGGCCGCGGTGCGCTCCGGAGCGGGGGCTTGTGCCGAAAGAGGCCGGGAACAGGCGCTTACCTTCGGACAGCTCCGGATGCCCGTCTAATGCGTCTCTTGTCGCCTACACGGCAGGGAAAAGCTTTTCCACTCTGTCTAGGAAGGAGAAAGTGTGCCAGCACAGCAAATGCCTCCCGGACTTTCCCTGCAATTCAGCAAGTGCTTTGCAGCTTGAAATTGGAAGGAAAGCCTCAGATTTAGCAGCCAGAGCTTCAGGAGGAGCAGCAGCGAGCACAGCATCGCTTTTGCAGCAGCTCCTTCCATGTGCATGTTTTTGGGAGTGGAAAGGCTTGCAGAGTGTTCAAGTAGCTTTTTCTCTCCGCTGGAAAGCTGCAGGCTCAGTGCCAGTGTTCTGCAGCTTCTTTCTTCACGTTTCAGCAGCTAGCACGCTCTCCGTGTGCAGGAGAAGCGGCTGAGGCTTCCTTGCCGGAGAAGCGGCACCTTCGCCGGCAGAGAGCCTCCGGCCGGCCGCGGTGCGCTCCGGAGCGGGGGCTTGTGCCGGAAGAGGCCGGCAACAGGCGCTTACCTTCGGACAGCTCCGGATGCCCGTCTAATGCGTCTCTTGTCGCCTACACGGCAGGGAAAAGCTTTTCCACTCTGTCTAGGAAGGAGAAAGTGTGCCAGCACAGCAAATGCCTCCCGGACTTTCCCTGCAATTCAGCAAGTGCTTTGCAGCTTGAAATTGGAAGGAAAGCCTCAGATTTAGCAGCCAGAGCTTCAGGAGGAGCAGCAGCGAGCACAGCATCGCTTTTGCAGCAGCTCCTTCCATGTGCATGTTTTTGGGAGTGGAAAGGCTTGCAGAGTGTTCAAGTAGCTTTTTCTCTCCGCTGGAAAGCTGCACGCTCAGTGCCAGTGTTCTGCAGCTTCTTTCTTCACGTTTCAGCAGCTAGCACGCTCTCCGTGTGCAGGAGAAGCGGCTGAGGCTTCCTTGCCGGAGAAGCGGCACCTTCGCCGGCAGAGAGCATCCTGCCGGCCGCGGTGCGCTCCGGAGCGGGGGCTTGTGCCGAAAGAGGCCGGCAACAGGCGCTTACCTTCGGACAGCTCCGGATGCCCGTCTAATGCGTCTCTTGTCGCCTACACGGCAGGGAAAAGCTTTTCCACTCTGTCTAGGAAGGAGAAAGTGTGCCAGCACAGCAAATGCCTCCCGGACTTTCCCTGCAATTCAGCAAGTGCTTTGCAGCTTGAAATTGGAAGGAAAGCCTCAGATTTAGCAGCCAGAGCTTCAGGAGGAGCAGCAGCGAGCACAGCATCGCTTTTGCAGCAGCTCCTTCCATGTGCATGTTTTTGGGAGTGGAAAGGCTTGCAGAGTGTTCAAGTAGCTTTTTCTCTCCGCTGGAAAGCTGCACGCTCAGTGCCAGTGTTCTGCAGCTTCTTTCTTCACGTTTCAGCAGCTAGCACGCTCTCCGTGTGCAGGAGAAGCGGCTGAGGCTTCCTTGCCGGAGAAGCGGCACCTTCGCCGGCAGAGAGCATCCTGCCGGCCGCGGTGCGCTCCGGAGCGGGGGCTTGTGCCGAAAGAGGCCGGCAACAGGCGCTTACCTTCGGACAGCTCCGGATGCCCGTCTAATGCGTCTCTTGTCGCCTACACGGCAGGGAAAAGCTTTTCCGCTCTGTCTAGGAAGGAGAAAGTGTGCCAGCACAGCAAATGCCTCCCGGACTTTCCCTGCAATTCAGCAAGTGCTTTGCAGCTTGAAATTGGAAGGAAAGCCTCAGATTTAGCAGCCAGAGCTTCAGGAGGAGCAGCAGCGAGCACAGCATCGCTTTTGCAGCAGCTCCTTCCATGTGCATGTTTTTGGGAGTTGAAAGGCTTGCAGAGTGTTCAAGTAGCTTTTTCTCTCCTCTGTAAAGCTGCAGGCTCAGTGCCAGTGTTCTGCAGCTTCTTTCTTCACGTTTCAGCAGCTAGCACGCTCTCCGTGTGCAGGAGAAGCGGCTGAGGCTTCCTTGCCGGAGAAGCGGCACCTTCGCCGGCAGAGAGCATCCTGCCGGCCGCGGTGCGCTCCGGAGCGGGGGCTTGTGCCGAAAGAGGCCGGGAACAGGCGCTTACCTTCGGACAGCTCCGGATGCCCGTCTAATGCGTCTCTTGTCGCCTACACGGCAGGGAAAAGCTTTTCCACTCTGTCTAGGAAGGAGAAAGTGTGCCAGCACAGCAAATGCCTCCCGGACTTTCCCTGCAATTCAGCAAGTGCTTTGCAGCTTGAAATTGGAAGGAAAGCCTCAGATTTAGCAGCCAGAGCTTCAGGAGGAGCAGCAGCGAGCACAGCATCGCTTTTGCAGCAGCTCCTTCCATGTGCATGTTTTTGGGAGTGGAAAGGCTTGCAGAGTGTTCAAGTAGCTTTTTCTCTCCGCTGGAAAGCTGCAGGCTCAGTGCCAGTGTTCTGCAGCTTCTTTCTTCACGTTTCAGCAGCTAGCACGCTCTCCGTGTGCAGGAGAAGCGGCTGAGGCTTCCTTGCCGGAGAAGCGGCACCTTCGCCGGCAGAGAGCCTCCGGCCGGCCGCGGTGCGCTCCGGAGCGGGGGCTTGTGCCGGAAGAGGCCGGGAACAGGCGCTTACCTTCGGACAGCTCCGGATGCCCGTCTAATGCGTCTCTTGTCGCCTACACGGCAGGGAAAAGCTTTTCCACTCTGTCTAGGAAGGAGAAAGTGTGCCAGCACAGCAAATGCCTCCCGGACTTTCCCTGCAATTCAGCAAGTGCTTTGCAGCTTGAAATTGGAAGGAAAGCCTCAGATTTAGCAGCCAGAGCTTCAGGAGGAGCAGCAGCGAGCACAGCATCGCTTTTGCAGCAGCTCCTTCCATGTGCATGTTTTTGGGAGTGGAAAGGCTTGCAGAGTGTTCAAGTAGCTTTTTCTCTCCGCTGGAAAGCTGCACGCTCAGTGCCAGTGTTCTGCAGCTTCTTTCTTCACGTTTCAGCAGCTAGCACGCTCTCCGTGTGCAGGAGAAGCGGCTGAGGCTTCCTTGCCGGAGAAGCGGCACCTTCGCCGGCAGAGAGCATCCGGCCGGCCGCGGTGCGCTCCGGAGCGGGGGCTTGTGCCGAAAGAGGCCGGGAACAGGCGCTTACCTTCGGACAGCTCCGGATGCCCGTCTAATGCGTCTCTTGTCGCCTACACGGCAGGGAAAAGCTTTTCCACTCTGTCTAGGAAGGAGAAAGTGTGCCAGCACAGCAAATGCCTCCCGGACTTTCCCTGCAATTCAGCAAGTGCTTTGCAGCTTGAAATTGGAAGGAAAGCCTCAGATTTAGCAGCCAGAGCTTCAGGAGGAGCAGCAGCGAGCACAGCATCGCTTTTGCAGCAGCTCCTTCCATGTGCATGTTTTTGGGAGTTGAAAGGCTTGCAGAGTGTTCAAGTAGCTTTTTCTCTCCGCTGGAAAGCTGCAGGCTCAGTGCCAGTGTTCTTCAGCTTCTTTCTTCACGTTTCAGCAGCTAGCACGCTCTCCGTGTGCAGGAGAAGCGGCTGAGGCTTCCTTGCCGGAGAAGCGGCACCTTCGCCGGCAGAGAGCATCCGGCCGGCCGCGGTGCGCTCCGGAGCGGGGGCTTGTGCCGAAAGAGGCCGGCAACAGGCGCTTACCTTCGGACAGCTCCGGATGCCCGTCTAATGCGTCTCTTGTCGCCTACACGGCAGGGAAAAGCTTTTCCACTCTGTCTAGGAAGGAGAAAGTGTGCCAGCACAGCAAATGCCTCCCGGACTTTCCCTGCAATTCAGCAAGTGCTTTGCAGCTTGAAATTGGAAGGAAAGCCTCAGATTTAGCAGCCAGAGCTTCAGGAGGAGCAGCAGCGAGCACAGCATCGCTTTTGCAGCAGCTCCTTCCATGTGCATGTTTTTGAGAGTGGAAAGGATTGCAGAGTGTTCAAGTAGCTTTTTCTCTCCGCTGGAAAGCTGCACGCTCAGTGCCAGTGTTCTGCAGCTTCTTTCTTCACGTTTCAGCAGCTAGCACGCTCTCCGTGTGCAGGAGAAGCGGCTGAGGCTTCCTTGCCGGAGAAGCGGCACGTTCGCCGGCAGAGAGCATCCGGCCGGCCGCGGTGCGCTCCGGAGCGGGGGCTTGTGCCGGAAGAGGCCGGCAACAGGCGCTTACCTTCGGACAGCTCCGGATGCCCGTCTAATGCGTCTCTTGTCGCCTACACGGCAGGGAAAAGCTTTTCCACTCTGTCTAGGAAGGAGAAAGTGTGCCAGCACAGCAAATGCCTCCCGGACTTTCCCTGCAATTCAGCAAGTGCTTTGCAGCTTGAAATTGGAAGGAAAGCCTCAGATTTAGCAGCCAGAGCTTCAGGAGGAGCAGCAGCGAGCACAGCATCGCTTTTGCAGCAGCTCCTTCCATGTGCATGTTTTTGGGAGTGGAAAGGCTTGCAGAGTGTTCAAGTAGCTTTTTCTCTCCGCTGGAAAGCTGCAGGCTCAGTGCCAGTGTTCTGCAGCTTCTTTCTTCACGTTTCAGCAGCTAGCACGCTCTCCGTGTGCAGGAGAAGCGGCTGAGGCTTCCTTGCCGGAGAAGCGGCACCTTCGCCGGCAGAGAGCCTCCGGCCGGCCGCGGTGCGCTCCGGAGCGGGGGCTTGTGCCGAAAGAGGCCGGCAACAGGCGCTTACCTTCGGACAGCTCCGGATGCCCGTCTAATGCGTCTCTTGTCGCCTAGACGGCAGGGAAAAGCTTTTCCACTCTGTCTAGGAAGGAGAAAGTGTGCCAGCACAGCAAATGCCTCCCGGACTTTCCCTGCAATTCAGCAAGTGCTTTGCAGCTTGAAATTGGAAGGAAAGCCTCAGATTTAGCAGCCAGAGCTTCAGGAGGAGCAGCAGCGAGCACAGCATCGCTTTTGCAGCAGCTCCTTCCATGTGCATGTTTTTGGGAGTGGAAAGGCTTGCAGAGTGTTCAAGTAGCTTTTTCTCTCCGCTGGAAAGCTGCACGCTCAGTGCCAGTGTTCTGCAGCTTCTTTCTTCACGTTTCAGCAGCTAGCACGCTCTCCGTGTGCAGGAGAAGCGGCTGAGGCTTCCTTGCCGGAGAAGCGGCACCTTCGCCGGCAGAGAGCATCCTGCCGGCCGCGGTGCGCTCCGGAGCGGGGGCTTGTGCCGAAAGAGGCCGGCAACAGGCGCTTACCTTCGGACAGCTCCGGATGCCCGTCTAATGCGTCTCTTGTCGCCTACACGGCAGGGAAAAGCTTTTCCACTCTGTCTAGGAAGGAGAAAGTGTGCCAGCACAGCAAATGCCTCCCGGACTTTCCCTGCAATTCAGCAAGTGCTTTGCAGCTTGAAATTGGAAGGAAAGCCTCAGATTTAGCAGCCAGAGCTTCAGGAGGAGCAGCAGCGAGCACAGCATCGCTTTTGCAGCAGCTCCTTCCATGTGCATGTTTTTGGGAGTGGAAAGGCTTGCAGAGTGTTCAAGTAGCTTTTTCTCTCCGCTGGAAAGCTGCACGCTCAGTGCCAGTGTTCTGCAGCTTCTTTCTTCACGTTTCAGCAGCTAGCACGCTCTCCGTGTGCAGGAGAAGCGGCTGAGGCTTCCTTGCCGGAGAAGCGGCACGTTCGCCGGCAGAGAGCATCCTGCCGGCCGCGGTGCGCTCCGGAGCGGGGGCTTGTGCCGAAAGAGGCCGGCAACAGGCGCTTACCTTCGGACAGCTCCGAATGCCCGTCTAATGCGTCTCTTGTCGCCTACACGGCAGGGAAAAGCTTTTCCACTCTGTCTAGGAAGGAGAAAGTGTGCCAGCACAGCAAATGCCTCCCGGACTTTCCCTGCAATTCAGCAAGTGCTTTGCAGCTTGAAATTGGAAGGAAAGCCTCAGATTTAGCAGCCAGAGCTTCAGGAGGAGCAGCAGCGAGCACAGCATCGCTTTTGCAGCAGCTCCTTCCATGTGCATGTTTTTGGGAGTGGAAAGGCTTGCAGAGTGTTCAAGTAGCTTTTTCTCTCCGCTGGAAAGCTGCACGCTCAGTGCCAGTGTTCTGCAGCTTCTTTCTTCACGTTTCAGCAGCTAGCACGCTCTCCGTGTGCAGGAGAAGCGGCTGAGGCTTCCTTGCCGGAGAAGCGGCACCTTCGCCGGCAGAGAGCATCCGGCCGGCCGCGGTGCGCTCCGGAGCGGGGGCTTGTGCCGAAAGAGGCCGGGAACAGGCGCTTACCTTCGGACAGCTCCGGATGCCCGTCTAATGCGTCTCTTGTCGCCTACACGGCAGGGAAAAGCTTTTCCACTCTGTCTAGGAAGGAGAAAGTGTGCCAGCACAGCAAATGCCTCCCGGACTTTCCCTGCAATTCAGCAAGTGCTTTGCAGCTTGAAATTGGAAGGAAAGCCTCAGATTTAGCAGCCAGAGCTTCAGGAGGAGCAGCAGCGAGCACAGCATCGCTTTTGCAGCAGCTCCTTCCATGTGCATGTTTTTGAGAGTGGAAAGGATTGCAGAGTGTTCAAGTAGCTTTTTCTCTCCGCTGGAAAGCTGCACGCTCAGTGCCAGTGTTCTGCAGCTTCTTTCTTCACGTTTCAGCAGCTAGCACGCTCTCCGTGTGCAGGAGAAGCGGCTGAGGCTTCCTTGCCGGAGAAGCGGCACGTTCGCCGGCAGAGAGCATCCGGCCGGCCGCGGTGCGCTCCGGAGCGGGGGCTTGTGCCGGAAGAGGCCGGGAACAGGCGCTTACCTTCGGACAGCTCCGGATGCCCGTCTAATGCGTCTCTTGTCGCCTACACGGCAGGGAAAAGCTTTTCCACTCTGTCTAGGAAGGAGAAAGTGTGCCAGCACAGCAAATGCCTCCCGGACTTTCCCTGCAATTCAGCAAGTGCTTTGCAGCTTGAAATTGGAAGGAAAGCCTCAGATTTAGCAGCCAGAGCTTCAGGAGGAGCAGCAGCGAGCACAGCATCGCTTTTGCAGCAGCTCCTTCCATGTGCATGTTTTTGGGAGTGGAAAGGCTTGCAGAGTGTTCAAGTAGCTTTTTCTCTCCGCTGGAAAGCTGCAGGCTCAGTGCCAGTGTTCTGCAGCTTCTTTCTTCACGTTTCAGCAGCTAGCACGCTCTCCGTGTGCAGGAGAAGCGGCTGAGGCTTCCTTGCCGGAGAAGCGGCACCTTCGCCGGCAGAGAGCCTCCGGCCGGCCGCGGTGCGCTCCGGAGCGGGGGCTTGTGCCGAAAGAGGCCGGCAACAGGCGCTTACCTTCGGACAGCTCCGGATGCCCGTCTAATGCGTCTCTTGTCGCCTACACGGCAGGGAAAAGCTTTTCCACTCTGTCTAGGAAGGAGAAAGTGTGCCAGCACAGCAAATGCCTCCCGGACTTTCCCTGCAATTCAGCAAGTGCTTTGCAGCTTGAAATTGGAAGGAAAGCCTCAGATTTAGCAGCCAGAGCTTCAGGAGGAGCAGCAGCGAGCACAGCATCGCTTTTGCAGCAGCTCCTTCCATGTGCATGTTTTTGGGAGTGGAAAGGCTTGCAGAGTGTTCAAGTAGCTTTTTCTCTCCGCTGGAAAGCTGCACGCTCAGTGCCAGTGTTCTGCAGCTTCTTTCTTCACGTTTCAGCAGCTAGCACGCTCTCCGTGTGCAGGAGAAGCGGCTGAGGCTTCCTTGCCGGAGAAGCGGCACCTTCGCCGGCAGAGAGCATCCTGCCGGCCGCGGTGCGCTCCGGAGCGGGGGCTTGTGCCGAAAGAGGCCGGCAACAGGCGCTTACCTTCGGACAGCTCCGGATGCCCGTCTAATGCGTCTCTTGTCGCCTACACGGCAGGGAAAAGCTTTTCCACTCTGTCTAGGAAGGAGAAAGTGTGCCAGCACAGCAAATGCCTCCCGGACTTTCCCTGCAATTCAGCAAGTGCTTTGCAGCTTGAAATTGGAAGGAAAGCCTCAGATTTAGCAGCCAGAGCTTCAGGAGGAGCAGCAGCGAGCACAGCATCGCTTTTGCAGCAGCTCCTTCCATGTGCATGTTTTTGGGAGTTGAAAGGCTTGCAAAGTGTTCAAGTAGCTTTTTCTCTCCGCTGGAAAGCTGCACGCTCAGTGCCAGTGTTCTTCAGCTTCTTTCTTCACGTTTCAGCAGCTAGCACGCTCTCCGTGTGCAGGAGAAGCGGCTGAGGCTTCCTTGCCGGAGAAGCGGCACCTTCGCCGGCAGAGAGCCTCCGGCCGGCCGCGGTGCGCTCCGGAGCGGGGGCTTGTGCCGAAAGAGGCCGGGAACAGGCGCTTACCTTCGGACAGCTCCGGATGCCCGTCTAATGCGTCTCTTGTCGCCTACACGGCAGGGAAAAGCTTTTCCACTCTGTCTAGGAAGGAGAAAGTGTGCCAGCACAGCAAATGCCTCCCGGACTTTCCCTGCAATTCAGCAAGTGCTTTGCAGCTTGAAATTGGAAGGAAAGCCTCAGATTTAGCAGCCAGAGCTTCAGGAGGAGCAGCAGCGAGCACAGCATCGCTTTTGCAGCAGCTCCTTCCATGTGCATGTTTTTGGGAGTGGAAAGGCTTGCAGAGTGTTCAAGTAGCTTTTTCTCTCCGCTGGAAAGCTGCACGCTCAGTGCCAGTGTTCTGCAGCTTCTTTCTTCACGTTTCAGCAGCTAGCACGCTCTCCGTGTGCAGGAGAAGCGGCTGAGGCTTCCTTGCCGGAGAAGCGGCACGTTCGCCGGCAGAGAGCATCCTGCCGGCCGCGGTGCGCTCCGGAGCGGGGGCTTGTGCCGAAAGAGGCCGGCAACAGGCGCTTACCTTCGGACAGCTCCGAATGCCCGTCTAATGCGTCTCTTGTCGCCTACACGGCAGGGAAAAGCTTTTCCACTCTGTCTAGGAAGGAGAAAGTGTGCCAGCACAGCAAATGCCTCCCGGACTTTCCCTGCAATTCAGCAAGTGCTTTGCAGCTTGAAATTGGAAGGAAAGCCTCAGATTTAGCAGCCAGAGCTTCAGGAGGAGCAGCAGCGAGCACAGCATCGCTTTTGCAGCAGCTCCTTCCATGTGCATGTTTTTGGGAGTGGAAAGGCTTGCAGAGTGTTCAAGTAGCTTTTTCTCTCCGCTGGAAAGCTGCACGCTCAGTGCCAGTGTTCTGCAGCTTCTTTCTTCACGTTTCAGCAGCTAGCACGCTCTCCGTGTGCTGGAGAAGCGGCTGAGGCTTCCTTGCCGGAGAAGCGGCACCTTCGCCGGCAGAGAGCCTCCGGCCGGCCGCGGTGCGCTCCGGAGCGGGGGCTTGTGCCGAAAGAGGCCGGCAACAGGCGCTTACCTTCGGACAGCTCCGGATGCCCGTCTAATGCGTCTCTTGTCGCCTACACGGCAGGGAAAAGCTTTTCCACTCTGTCTAGGAAGGAGAAAGTGTGCCAGCACAGCAAATGCCTCCCGGACTTTCCCTGCAATTCAGCAAGTGCTTTGCAGCTTGAAATTGGAAGGAAAGCCTCAGATTTAGCAGCCAGAGCTTCAGGAGGAGCAGCAGCGAGCACAGCATCGCTTTTGCAGCAGCTCCTTCCATGTGCATGTTTTTGGGAGTTGAAAGGCTTGCAGAGTGTTCAAGTAGCTTTTTCTCTCCGCTGGAAAGCTGCACGCTCAGTGCCAGTGTTCTTCAGCTTCTTTCTTCACGTTTCAGCAGCTAGCACGCTCTCCGTGTGCAGGAGAAGCGGCTGAGGCTTCCTTGCCGGAGAAGCGGCACGTTCGCCGGCAGAGAGCATCCTGCCGGCCGCGGTGCGCTCCGGAGCGGGGGCTTGTGCCGAAAGAGGCCGGCAACAGGCGCTTACCTTCGGACAGCTCCGGATGCCCGTCTAATGCGTCTCTTGTCGCCTACACGGCAGGGAAAAGCTTTTCCACTCTGTCTAGGAAGGAGAAAGTGTGCCAGCACAGCAAATGCCTCCCGGACTTTCCCTGCAATTCAGCAAGTGCTTTGCAGCTTGAAATTGGAAGGAAAGCCTCAGATTTAGCAGCCAGAGCTTCAGGAGGAGCAGCAGCGAGCACAGCATCGCTTTTGCAGCAGCTCCTTCCATGTGCATGTTTTTGGGAGTGGAAAGGCTTGCAGAGTGTTCAAGTAGCTTTTTCTCTCCGCTGGAAA
Source organism: Fringilla coelebs (assembly GCF_963513975.1). NCBI lineage: Eukaryota > Metazoa > Chordata > Aves > Passeriformes > Fringillidae > Fringilla > Fringilla coelebs. Next base: position 178,489 of record NW_028167276.1, on the reverse strand, counting down.
GCTGCAGGCTCAGTGCCAGTGTTCTGCAGCTTCTTTCTTCACGTTTCAGCAGCTAGCACGCTCTCCGTGTGCAGGAGAAGCGGCTGAGGCTTCCTTGCCGGAGAAGCGGCACCTTCGCCGGCAGAGAGCCTCCGGCCGGCCGCGGTGCGCTCCGGAGCGGGGGCTTGTGCCGGAAGAGGCCGGGAACAGGCGCTTACCTTCGGACAGCTCCGGATGCCCGTCTAATGCGTCTCTTGTCGCCTACACGGCAGGGAAAAGCTTTTCCACTCTGTCTAGGAAGGAGAAAGTGTGCCAGCACAGCAAATGCCTCCCGGACTTTCCCTGCAATTCAGCAAGTGCTTTGCAGCTTGAAATTGGAAGGAAAGCCTCAGATTTAGCAGCCAGAGCTTCAGGAGGAGCAGCAGCGAGCACAGCATCGCTTTTGCAGCAGCTCCTTCCATGTGCATGTTTTTGGGAGTGGAAAGGCTTGCAGAGTGTTCAAGTAGCTTTTTCTCTCCGCTGGAAAGCTGCACGCTCAGTGCCAGTGTTCTGCAGCTTCTTTCTTCACGTTTCAGCAGCTAGCACGCTCTCCGTGTGCAGGAGAAGCGGCTGAGGCTTCCTTGCCGGAGAAGCGGCACCTTCGCCGGCAGAGAGCATCCGGCCGGCCGCGGTGCGCTCCGGAGCGGGGGCTTGTGCCGAAAGAGGCCGGCAACAGGCGCTTACCTTCGGACAGCTCCGGATGCCCGTCTAATGCGTCTCTTGTCGCCTACACGGCAGGGAAAAGCTTTTCCACTCTGTCTAGGAAGGAGAAAGTGTGCCAGCACAGCAAATGCCTCCCGGACTTTCCCTGCAATTCAGCAAGTGCTTTGCAGCTTGAAATTGGAAGGAAAGCCTCAGATTTAGCAGCCAGAGCTTCAGGAGGAGCAGCAGCGAGCACAGCATCGCTTTTGCAGCAGCTCCTTCCATGTGCCTGTTTTTGGGAGTGGAAAGGCTTGCAGAGTGTTCAAGTAGCTTTTTCTCTCCGCTGGAAAGCTGCAGGCTCAGTGCCAGTGTTCTGCAGCTTCTTTCTTCACGTTTCAGCAGCTAGCACGCTCTCCGTGTGCAGGAGAAGCGGCTGAGGCTTCCTTGCCGGAGAAGCGGCACCTTCGCCGGCAGAGAGCCTCTGGCCGGCCGCGGTGCGCTCCGGAGCGGGGGCTTGTGCCGAAAGAGGCCGGCAACAGGCGCTTACCTTCGGACAGCTCCGGATGCCCGTCTAATGCGTCTCTTGTCGCCTACACGGCAGGGAAAAGCTTTTCCACTCTGTCTAGGAAGGAGAAAGTGTGCCAGCACAGCAAATGCCTCCCGGACTTTCCCTGCAATTCAGCAAGTGCTTTGCAGCTTGAAATTGGAAGGAAAGCCTCAGATTTAGCAGCCAGAGCTTCAGGAGGAGCAGCAGCGAGCACAGCATCGCTTTTGCAGCAGCTCCTTCCATGTGCATGTTTTTGGGAGTGGAAAGGCTTGCAGAGTGTTCAAGTAGCTTTTTCTCTCCGCTGGAAAGCTGCAGGCTCAGTGCCAGTGTTCTGCAGCTTCTTTCTTCACGTTTCAGCAGCTAGCACGCTCTCCGTGTGCAGGAGAAGCGGCTGAGGCTTCCTTGCCGGAGAAGCGGCACCTTCGCCGGCAGAGAGCCTCCGGCCGGCCGCGGTGCGCTCCGGAGCGGGGGCTTGTGCCGAAAGAGGCCGGGAACAGGCGCTTACCTTCGGACAGCTCCGGATGCCCGTCTAATGCGTCTCTTGTCGCCTACACGGCAGGGAAAAGCTTTTCCACTCTGTCTAGGAAGGAGAAAGTGTGCCAGCACAGCAAATGCCTCCCGGACTTTCCCTGCAATTCAGCAAGTGCTTTGCAGCTTGAAATTGGAAGGAAAACCTCAGATTTAGCAGCCAGAGCTTCAGGAGGAGCAGCAGCGAGCACAGCATCGCTTTTGCAGCAGCTCCTTCCATGTGCCTGTTTTTGGGAGTGGAAAGGCTTGCAGAGTGTTCAAGTAGCTTTTTCTCTCCGCTGGAAAGCTGCACGCTCAGTGCCAGTGTTCTGCAGCTTCTTTCTTCACGTTTCAGCAGCTAGCACGCTCTCCGTGTGCAGGAGAAGCGGCTGAGGCTTCCTTGCCGGAGAAGCGGCACCTTCGCCGGCAGAGAGCCTCCGGCCGGCCGCGGTGCGCTCCGGAGCGGGGGCTTGTGCCGAAAGAGGCCGGCAACAGGCGCTTACCTTCGGACAGCTCCGGATGCCCGTCTAATGCGTCTCTTGTCGCCTACACGGCAGGGAAAAGCTTTTCCACTCTGTCTAGGAAGGAGAAAGTGTGCCAGCACAGCAAATGCCTCCCGGACTTTCCCTGCAATTCAGCAAGTGCTTTGCAGCTTGAAATTGGAAGGAAAGCCTCAGATTTAGCAGCCAGAGCTTCAGGAGGAGCAGCAGCGAGCACAGCATCGCTTTTGCAGCAGCTCCTTCCATGTGCATGTTTTTGGGAGTGGAAAGGCTTGCAGAGTGTTCAAGTAGCTTTTTCTCTCCGCTGGAAAGCTGCAGGCTCAGTGCCAGTGTTCTGCAGCTTCTTTCTTCACGTTTCAGCAGCTAGCACGCTCTCCGTGTGCAGGAGAAGCGGCTGAGGCTTCCTTGCCGGAGAAGCGGCACCTTCGCCGGCAGAGAGCCTCCGGCCGGCCGCGGTGCGCTCCGGAGCGGGGGCTTGTGCCGGAAGAGGCCGGGAACAGGCGCTTACCTTCGGACAGCTCCGGATGCCCGTCTAATGCGTCTCTTGTCGCCTACACGGCAGGGGAAAGCTTTTCCACTCTGTCTAGGAAGGAGAAAGTGTGCCAGCACAGCAAATGCCTCCCGGACTTTCCCTGCAATTCAGCAAGTGCTTTGCAGCTTGAAATTGGAAGGAAAGCCTCAGATTTAGCAGCCAGAGCTTCAGGAGCAGCAGCAGCGAGCACAGCATCGCTTTTGCAGCAGCTCCTTCCATGTGCATGTTTTTGGGAGTGGAAAGGATTGCAGAGTGTTCAAGTAGCTTTTTCTCTCCGCTGGAAAGCTGCACGCTCAGTGCCAGTGTTCTGCAGCTTCTTTCTTCACGTTTCAGCAGCTAGCACGCTCTCCGTGTGCAGGAGAAGCGGCTGAGGCTTCCTTGCCGGAGAAGCGGCACCTTCGCCGGCAGAGAGCATCCTGCCGGCCGCGGTGCGCTCCGGAGCGGGGGCTTGTGCCGAAAGAGGCCGGCAACAGGCGCTTACCTTCGGACAGCTCCGGATGCCCGTCTAATGCGTCTCTTGTCGCCTACACGGCAGGGAAAAGCTTTTCCACTCTGTCTAGGAAGGAGAAAGTGTGCCAGCACAGCAAATGCCTCCCGGACTTTCCCTGCAATTCAGCAAGTGCTTTGCAGCTTGAAATTGGAAGGAAAGCCTCAGATTTAGCAGCCAGAGCTTCAGGAGCAGCAGCAGCGAGCACAGCATCGCTTTTGCAGCAGCTCCTTCCATGTGCATGTTTTTGGGAGTGGAAAGGCTTGCAGAGTGTTCAAGTAGCTTTTTCTCTCCGCTGGAAAGCTGCAGGCTCAGTGCCAGTGTTCTGCAGCTTCTTTCTTCACGTTTCAGCAGCTAGCACGCTCTCCGTGTGCAGGAGAAGCGGCTGAGGCTTCCTTGCCGGAGAAGCGGCACCTTCGCCGGCAGAGAGCCTCCGGCCGGCCGCGGTGCGCTCCGGAGCGGGGGCTTGTGCCGGAAGAGGCCGGCAACAGGCGCTTACCTTCGGACAGCTCCGGATGCCCGTCTAATGCGTCTCTTGTCGCCTACACGGCAGGGAAAAGCTTTTCCACTCTGTCTAGGAAGGAGAAAGTGTGCCAGCACAGCAAATGCCTCCCGGACTTTCCCTGCAATTCAGCAAGTGCTTTGCAGCTTGAAATTGGAAGGAAAGCCTCAGATTTAGCAGCCAGAGCTTCAGGAGGAGCAGCAGCGAGCACAGCATCGCTTTTGCAGCAGCTCCTTCCATGTGCATGTTTTTGGGAGTGGAAAGGCTTGCAGAGTGTTCAAGTAGCTTTTTCTCTCCGCTGGAAAGCTGCACGCTCAGTGCCAGTGTTCTGCAGCTTCTTTCTTCACGTTTCAGCAGCTAGCACGCTCTCCGTGTGCAGGAGAAGCGGCTGAGGCTTCCTTGCCGGAGAAGCGGCACCTTCGCCGGCAGAGAGCATCCGGCCGGCCGCGGTGCGCTCCGGAGCGGGGGCTTGTGCCGAAAGAGGCCGGGAACAGGCGCTTACCTTCGGACAGCTCCGGATGCCCGTCTAATGCGTCTCTTGTCGCCTACACGGCAGGGAAAAGCTTTTCCACTCTGTCTAGGAAGGAGAAAGTGTGCCAGCACAGCAAATGCCTCCCGGACTTTCCCTGCAATTCAGCAAGTGCTTTGCAGCTTGAAATTGGAAGGAAAGCCTCAGATTTAGCAGCCAGAGCTTCAGGAGGAGCAGCAGCGAGCACAGCATCGCTTTTGCAGCAGCTCCTTCCATGTGCCTGTTTTTGGGAGTGGAAAGGCTTGCAGAGTGTTCAAGTAGCTTTTTCTCTCCGCTGGAAAGCTGCACGCTCAGTGCCAGTGTTCTGCAGCTTCTTTCTTCACGTTTCAGCAGCTAGCACGCTCTCCGTGTGCAGGAGAAGCGGCTGAGGCTTCCTTGCCGGAGAAGCGGCACCTTCGCCGGCAGAGAGCCTCCGGCCGGCCGCGGTGCGCTCCGGAGCGGGGGCTTGTGCCGAAAGAGGCCGGCAACAGGCGCTTACCTTCGGACAGCTCCGGATGCCCGTCTAATGCGTCTCTTGTCGCCTACACGGCAGGGAAAAGCTTTTCCACTCTGTCTAGGAAGGAGAAAGTGTGCCAGCACAGCAAATGCCTCCCGGACTTTCCCTGCAATTCAGCAAGTGCTTTGCAGCTTGAAATTGGAAGGAAAGCCTCAGATTTAGCAGCCAGAGCTTCAGGAGGAGCAGCAGCGAGCACAGCATCGCTTTTGCAGCAGCTCCTTCCATGTGCATGTTTTTGGGAGTGGAAAGGCTTGCAGAGTGTTCAAGTAGCTTTTTCTCTCCGCTGGAAAGCTGCAGGCTCAGTGCCAGTGTTCTGCAGCTTCTTTCTTCACGTTTCAGCAGCTAGCACGCTCTCCGTGTGCAGGAGAAGCGGCTGAGGCTTCCTTGCCGGAGAAGCGGCACCTTCGCCGGCAGAGAGCCTCCGGCCGGCCGCGGTGCGCTCCGGAGCGGGGGCTTGTGCCGAAAGAGGCCGGCAACAGGCGCTTACCTTCGGACAGCTCCGGATGCCCGTCTAATGCGTCTCTTGTCGCCTACACGGCAGGGAAAAGCTTTTCCACTCTGTCTAGGAAGGAGAAAGTGTGCCAGCACAGCAAATGCCTCCCGGACTTTCCCTGCAATTCAGCAAGTGCTTTGCAGCTTGAAATTGGAAGGAAAGCCTCAGATTTAGCAGCCAGAGCTTCAGGAGGAGCAGCAGCGAGCACAGCATCGCTTTTGCAGCAGCTCCTTCCATGTGCATGTTTTTGGGAGTGGAAAGGCTTGCAGAGTGTTCAAGTAGCTTTTTCTCTCCGCTGGAAAGCTGCACGCTCAGTGCCAGTGTTCTGCAGCTTCTTTCTTCACGTTTCAGCAGCTAGCACGCTCTCCGTGTGCAGGAGAAGCGGCTGAGGCTTCCTTGCCGGAGAAGCGGCACCTTCGCCGGCAGAGAGCCTCCGGCCGGCCGCGGTGCGCTCCGGAGCGGGGGCTTGTGCCGGAAGAGGCCGGCAACAGGCGCTTACCTTCGGACAGCTCCGGATGCCCGTCTAATGCGTCTCTTGTCGCCTACACGGCAGGGGAAAGCTTTTCCACTCTGTCTAGGAAGGAGAAAGTGTGCCAGCACAGCAAATGCCTCCCGGACTTTCCCTGCAATTCAGCAAGTGCTTTGCAGCTTGAAATTGGAAGGAAAGCCTCAGATTTAGCAGCCAGAGCTTCAGGAGCAGCAGCAGCGAGCACAGCATCGCTTTTGCAGCAGCTCCTTCCATGTGCATGTTTTTGGGAGTGGAAAGGATTGCAGAGTGTTCAAGTAGCTTTTTCTCTCCGCTGGAAAGCTGCACGCTCAGTGCCAGTGTTCTGAGCTTCTTTCTTCACGTTTCAGCAGCTAGCACGCTCTCCGTGTGCAGGAGAAGCGGCTGAGGCTTCCTTGCCGGAGAAGCGGCACCTTCGCCGGCAGAGAGCCTCCGGCCGGCCGCGGTGCGCTCCGGAGCGGGGGCTTGTGCCGAAAGAGGCCGGCAACAGGCGCTTACCTTCGGACAGCTCCGGATGCCCGTCTAATGCGTCTCTTGTCGCCTACACGGCAGGGAAAAGCTTTTCCGCTCTGTCTAGGAAGGAGAAAGTGTGCCAGCACAGCAAATGCCCCCCGGACTTTCCCTGCAATTCAGCAAGTGCTTTGCAGCTTGAAATTGGAAGGAAAGCCTCAGATTTAGCAGCCAGAGCTTCAGGAGGAGCAGCAGCGAGCACAGCATCGCTTTTGCAGCAGCTCCTTCCATGTGCATGTTTTTGGGAGTGGAAAGGCTTGCAGAGTGTTCAAGTAGCTTTTTCTCTCCGCTGGAAAGCTGCACGCTCAGTGCCAGTGTTCTGCAGCTTCTTTCTTCACGTTTCAGCAGCTAGCACGCTCTCCGTGTGCAGGAGAAGCGGCTGAGGCTTCCTTGCCGGAGAAGCGGCACCTTCGCCGGCAGAGAGCCTCCGGCCGGCCGCGGTGCGCTCCGGAGCGGGGGCTTGTGCCGAAAGAGGCCGGCAACAGGCGCTTACCTTCGGACAGCTCCGGATGCCCGTCTAATGCGTCTCTTGTCGCCTACACGGCAGGGAAAAGCTTTTCCGGTCTGTCTAGGAAGGAGAAAGTGTGCCAGCACAGCAAATGCCCCCCGGACTTTCCCTGCAATTCAGCAAGTGCTTTGCAGCTTGAAATTGGAAGGAAAGCCTCCGATTTAGCAGCCAGAGCTTCAGGAGGAGCAGCAGCGAGCACAGCATCGCTTTTGCAGCAGCTCCTTCCATGTGCATGTTTTTGGGAGTGGAAAGGCTTGCAGAGTGTTCAAGTAGCTTTTTCTCTCCGCTGGAAAGCTGCAGGCTCAGTGCCAGTGTTCTGCAGCTTCTTTCTTCACGTTTCAGCAGCTAGCACGCTCTCCGTGTGCAGGAGAAGCGGCTGAGGCTTCCTTGCCGGAGAAGCGGCACCTTCGCCGGCAGAGAGCCTCCGGCCGGCCGCGGTGCGCTCCGGAGCGGGGGCTTGTGCCGAAAGAGGCCGGCAACAGGCGCTTACCTTCGGACAGCTCCGGATGCCCGTCTAATGCGTCTCTTGTCGCCTACACGGCAGGGAAAAGCTTTTCCACTCTGTCTAGGAAGGAGAAAGTGTGCCAGCACAGCAAATGCCTCCCGGACTTTCCCTGCAATTCAGCAAGTGCTTTGCAGCTTGAAATTGGAAGGAAAGCCTCCGATTTAGCAGCCAGAGCTTCAGGAGGAGCAGCAGCGAGCACAGCATCGCTTTTGCAGCAGCTCCTTCCATGTGCATGTTTTTGGGAGTGGAAAGGCTTGCAGAGTGTTCAAGTAGCTTTTTCTCTCCGCTGGAAAGCTGCAGGCTCAGTGCCAGTGTTCTGCAGCTTCTTTCTTCACGTTTCAGCAGCTAGCACGCTCTCCGTGTGCAGGAGAAGCGGCTGAGGCTTCCTTGCCGGAGAAGCGGCACCTTCGCCGGCAGAGAGCCTCCGGCCGGCCGCGGTGCGCTCCGGAGCGGGGGCTTGTGCCGAAAGAGGCCGGCAACAGGCGCTTACCTTCGGACAGCTCCGGATGCCCGTCTAATGCGTCTCTTGTCGCCTACACGGCAGGGAAAAGCTTTTCCACTCTGTCTAGGAAGGAGAAAGTGTGCCAGCACAGCAAATGCCTCCCGCACTTTCCCTGCAATTCAGCAAGTGCTTTGCAGCTTGAAATTGGAAGGAAAGCCTCAGATTTAGCAGCCAGAGCTTCAGGAGGAGCAGCAGCGAGCACAGCATCGCTTTTGCAGCAGCTCCTTCCATGTGCATGTTTTTGGGAGTGGAAAGGCTTGCAGAGTGTTCAAGTAGCTTTTTCTCTCCGCTGGAAAGCTGCAGGCTCAGTGCCAGTGTTCTGCAGCTTCTTTCTTCACGTTTCAGCAGCTAGCACGCTCTCCGTGTGCAGGAGAAGCGGCTGAGGCTTCCTTGCCGGAGAAGCGGCACCTTCGCCGGCAGAGAGCCTCCGGCCGGCCGCGGTGCGCTCCGGAGCGGGGGCTTGTGCCGAAAGAGGCCGGCAACAGGCGCTTACCTTCGGACAGCTCCGGATGCCCGTCTAATGCGTCTCTTGTCGCCTACACGGCAGGGAAAAGCTTTTCCACTCTGTCTAGGAAGGAGAAAGTGTGCCAGCACAGCAAATGCCCCCCGGACTTTCCCTGCAATTCAGCAAGTGCTTTGCAGCTTGAAATTGGAAGGAAAGCCTCCGATTTAGCAGCCAGAGCTTCAGGAGGAGCAGCAGCGAGCACAGCATCGCTTTTGCAGCAGCTCCTTCCATGTGCATGTTTTTGGGAGTGGAAAGGCTTGCAGAGTGTTCAAGTAGCTTTTTCTCTCCGCTGGAAAGCTGCAGGCTCAGTGCCAGTGTTCTGCAGCTTCTTTCTTCACGTTTCAGCAGCTAGCACGCTCTCCGTGTGCAGGAGAAGCGGCTGAGGCTTCCTTGCCGGAGAAGCGGCACCTTCGCCGGCAGAGAGCCTCCGGCCGGCCGCGGTGCGCTCCGGAGCGGGGGCTTGTGCCGAAAGAGGCCGGCAACAGGCGCTTACCTTCGGACAGCTCCGGATGCCCGTCTAATGCGTCTCTTGTCGCCTACACGGCAGGGAAAAGCTTTTCCGCTCTGTCTAGGAAGGAGAAAGTGTGCCAGCACAGCAAATGCCCCCCGGACTTTCCCTGCAATTCAGCAAGTGCTTTGCAGCTTGAAATTGGAAGGAAAGCCTCAGATTTAGCAGCCAGAGCTTCAGGAGGAGCAGCAGCGAGCACAGCATCGCTTTTGCAGCAGCTCCTTCCATGTGCATGTTTTTGGGAGTGGAAAGGCTTGCAGAGTGTTCAAGTAGCTTTTTCTCTCCGCTGGAAAGCTGCAGGCTCAGTGCCAGTGTTCTGCAGCTTCTTTCTTCACGTTTCAGCAGCTAGCACGCTCTCCGTGTGCAGGAGAAGCGGCTGAGGCTTCCTTGCCGGAGAAGCGGCACCTTCGCCGGCAGAGAGCCTCCGGCCGGCCGCGGTGCGCTCCGGAGCGGGGGCTTGTGCCGAAAGAGGCCGGCAACAGGCGCTTACCTTCGGACAGCTCCGGATGCCCGTCTAATGCGTCTCTTGTCGCCTACACGGCAGGGAAAAGCTTTTCCACTCTGTCTAGGAAGGAGAAAGTGTGCCAGCACAGCAAATGCCTCCCGGACTTTCCCTGCAATTCAGCAAGTGCTTTGCAGCTTGAAATTGGAAGGAAAGCCTCCGATTTAGCAGCCAGAGCTTCAGGAGGAGCAGCAGCGAGCACAGCATCGCTTTTGCAGCAGCTCCTTCCATGTGCATGTTTTTGGGAGTGGAAAGGCTTGCAGAGTGTTCAAGTAGCTTTTTCTCTCCGCTGGAAAGCTGCAGGCTCAGTGCCAGTGTTCTGCAGCTTCTTTCTTCACGTTTCAGCAGCTAGCACGCTCTCCGTGTGCAGGAGAAGCGGCTGAGGCTTCCTTGCCGGAGAAGCGGCACCTTCGCCGGCAGAGAGCCTCCGGCCGGCCGCGGTGCGCTCCGGAGCGGGGGCTTGTGCCGAAAGAGGCCGGCAACAGGCGCTTACCTTCGGACAGCTCCGGATGCCCGTCTAATGCGTCTCTTGTCGCCTACACGGCAGGGAAAAGCTTTTCCACTCTGTCTAGGAAGGAGAAAGTGTGCCAGCACAGCAAATGCCTCCCGCACTTTCCCTGCAATTCAGCAAGTGCTTTGCAGCTTGAAATTGGAAGGAAAGCCTCCGATTTAGCAGCCAGAGCTTCAGGAGGAGCAGCAGCGAGCACAGCATCGCTTTTGCAGCAGCTCCTTCCATGTGCATGTTTTTGGGAGTGGAAAGGCTTGCAGAGTGTTCAAGTAGCTTTTTCTCTCCGCTGGAAAGCTGCAGGCTCAGTGCCAGTGTTCTGCAGCTTCTTTCTTCACGTTTCAGCAGCTAGCACGCTCTCCGTGTGCAGGAGAAGCGGCTGAGGCTTCCTTGCCGGAGAAGCGGCACCTTCGCCGGCAGAGAGCCTCCGGCCGGCCGCGGTGCGCTCCGGAGCGGGGGCTTGTGCCGAAAGAGGCCGGCAACAGGCGCTTACCTTCGGACAGCTCCGGATGCCCGTCTAATGCGTCTCTTGTCGCCTACACGGCAGGGAAAAGCTTTTCCACTCTGTCTAGGAAGGAGAAAGTGTGCCAGCACAGCAAATGCCTCCCGCACTTTCCCTGCAATTCAGCAAGTGCTTTGCAGCTTGAAATTGGAAGGAAAGCCTCCGATTTAGCAGCCAGAGCTTCAGGAGGAGCAGCAGCGAGCACAGCATCGCTTTTGCAGCAGCTCCTTCCATGTGCATGTTTTTGGGAGTGGAAAGGCTTGCAGAGTGTTCAAGTAGCTTTTTCTCTCCGCTGGAAAGCTGCAGGCTCAGTGCCAGTGTTCTGCAGCTTCTTTCTTCACGTTTCAGCAGCTAGCACGCTCTCCGTGTGCAGGAGAAGCGGCTGAGGCTTCCTTGCCGGAGAAGCGGCACCTTCGCCGGCAGAGAGCCTCCGGCCGGCCGCGGTGCGCTCCGGAGCGGGGGCTTGTGCCGAAAGAGGCCGGCAACAGGCGCTTACCTTCGGACAGCTCCGGATGCCCGTCTAATGCGTCTCTTGTCGCCTACACGGCAGGGAAAAGCTTTTCCACTCTGTCTAGGAAGGAGAAAGTGTGCCAGCACAGCAAATGCCTCCCGGACTTTCCCTGCAATTCAGCAAGTGCTTTGCAGCTTGAAATTGGAAGGAAAGCCTCAGATTTAGCAGCCAGAGCTTCAGGAGGAGCAGCAGCGAGCACAGCATCGCTTTTGCAGCAGCTCCTTCCATGTGCATGTTTTTGGGAGTGGAAAGGCTTGCAGAGTGTTCAAGTAGCTTTTTCTCTCCGCTGGAAAGCTGCAGGCTCAGTGCCAGTGTTCTGCAGCTTCTTTCTTCACGTTTCAGCAGCTAGCACGCTCTCCGTGTGCAGGAGAAGCGGCTGAGGCTTCCTTGCCGGAGAAGCGGCACCTTCGCCGGCAGAGAGCCTCCGGCCGGCCGCGGTGCGCTCCGGAGCGGGGGCTTGTGCCGAAAGAGGCCGGCAACAGGCGCTTACCTTCGGACAGCTCCGGATGCCCGTCTAATGCGTCTCTTGTCGCCTACACGGCAGGGAAAAGCTTTTCCACTCTGTCTAGGAAGGAGAAAGTGTGCCAGCACAGCAAATGCCTCCCGGACTTTCCCTGCAATTCAGCAAGTGCTTTGCAGCTTGAAATTGGAAGGAAAGCCTCAGATTTAGCAGCCAGAGCTTCAGGAGGAGCAGCAGCGAGCACAGCATCGCTTTTGCAGCAGCTCCTTCCATGTGCATGTTTTTGGGAGTGGAAAGGCTTGCAGAGTGTTCAAGTAGCTTTTTCTCTCCGCTGGAAAGCTGCAGGCTCAGTGCCAGTGTTCTGCAGCTTCTTTCTTCACGTTTCAGCAGCTAGCACGCTCTCCGTGTGCAGGAGAAGCGGCTGAGGCTTCCTTGCCGGAGAAGCGGCACCTTCGCCGGCAGAGAGCCTCCGGCCGGCCGCGGTGCGCTCCGGAGCGGGGGCTTGTGCCGAAAGAGGCCGGCAACAGGCGCTTACCTTCGGACAGCTCCGGATGCCCGTCTAATGCGTCTCTTGTCGCCTACACGGCAGGGAAAAGCTTTTCCACTCTGTCTAGGAAGGAGAAAGTGTGCCAGCACAGCAAATGCCCCCCGGACTTTCCCTGCAATTCAGCAAGTGCTTTGCAGCTTGAAATTGGAAGGAAAGCCTCAGATTTAGCAGCCAGAGCTTCAGGAGGAGCAGCAGCGAGCACAGCATCGCTTTTGCAGCAGCTCCTTCCATGTGCATGTTTTTGGGAGTGGAAAGGCTTGCAGAGTGTTCAAGTAGCTTTTTCTCTCCGCTGGAAAGCTGCAGGCTCAGTGCCAGTGTTCTGCAGCTTCTTTCTTCACGTTTCAGCAGCTAGCACGCTCTCCGTGTGCAGGAGAAGCGGCTGAGGCTTCCTTGCCGGAGAAGCGGCACCTTCGCCGGCAGAGAGCCTCCGGCCGGCCGCGGTGCGCTCCGGAGCGGGGGCTTGTGCCGAAAGAGGCCGGCAACAGGCGCTTACCTTCGGACAGCTCCGGATGCCCGTCTAATGCGTCTCTTGTCGCCTACACGGCAGGGAAAAGCTTTTCCACTCTGTCTAGGAAGGAGAAAGTGTGCCAGCACAGCAAATGCCCCCCGGACTTTCCCTGCAATTCAGCAAGTGCTTTGCAGCTTGAAATTGGAAGGAAAGCCTCAGATTTAGCAGCCAGAGCTTCAGGAGGAGCAGCAGCGAGCACAGCATCGCTTTTGCAGCAGCTCCTTCCATGTGCATGTTTTTGGGAGTGGAAAGGCTTGCAGAGTGTTCAAGTAGCTTTTTCTCTCCCCTGGAAAGCTGCAGGCTCAGTGCCAGTGTTCTGCAGCTTCTTTCTTCACGTTTCAGCAGCTAGCACGCTCTCCGTGTGCAGGAGAAGCGGCTGAGGCTTCCTTGCCGGAGAAGCGGCACCTTCGCCGGCAGAGAGCCTCCGGCCGGCCGCGGTGCGCTCCGGAGCGGGGGCTTGTGCCGAAAGAGGCCGGCAACAGGCGCTTACCTTCGGACAGCTCCGGATGCCCGTCTAATGCGTCTCTTGTCGCCTACACGGCAGGGAAAAGCTTTTCCACTCTGTCTAGGAAGGAGAAAGTGTGCCAGCACAGCAAATGCCTCCCGGACTTTCCCTGCAATTCAGCAAGTGCTTTGCAGCTTGAAATTGGAAGGAAAGCCTCAGATTTAGCAGCCAGAGCTTCAGGAGGAGCAGCAGCGAGCACAGCATCGCTTTTGCAGCAGCTCCTTCCATGTGCATGTTTTTGGGAGTGGAAAGGCTTGCAGAGTGTTCAAGTAGCTTTTTCTCTCCGCTGGAAAGCTGCAGGCTCAGTGCCAGTGTTCTGCAGCTTCTTTCTTCACGTTTCAGCAGCTAGCACGCTCTCCGTGTGCAGGAGAAGCGGCTGAGGCTTCCTTGCCGGAGAAGCGGCACCTTCGCCGGCAGAGAGCCTCCGGCCGGCCGCGGTGCGCTCCGGAGCGGGGGCTTGTGCCGAAAGAGGCCGGCAACAGGCGCTTACCTTCGGACAGCTCCGGATGCCCGTCTAATGCGTCTCTTGTCGCCTACACGGCAGGGCAAAGCTTTTCCACTCTGTCTAGGAAGGAGAAAGTGTGCCAGCACAGCAAGTGCCCCCCGGACTTTCCCTGCAATTCAGCAAGTGCTTTGCAGCTTGAAATTGGAAGGAAAGCCTCAGATTTAGCAGCCAGAGCTTCAGGAGGAGTAGCAGCGAGCACAGCATCGCTTTTGCAGCAGCTCCTTCCATGTGCATGTTTTTGGGAGTGGAAAGGCTTGCAGAGTGTTCAAGTAGCTTTTTCTCTCCGCTGGAAAGCTGCAGGCTCAGTGCCAGTGTTCTGCAGCTTCTTTCTTCACGTTTCAGCAGCTAGCACGCTCTCCGTGTGCAGGAGAAGCGGCTGAGGCTTCCTTGCCGGAGAAGCGGCACCTTCGCCGGCAGAGAGCCTCCGGCCGGCCGCGGTGCGCTCCGGAGCGGGGGCTTGTGCCGAAAGAGGCCGGCAACAGGCGCTTACCTTCGGACAGCTCCGGATGCCCGTCTAATGCGTCTCTTGTCGCCTACACGGCAGGGAAAAGCTTTTCCACTCTGTCTAGGAAGGAGAAAGTGTGCCAGCACAGCAAATGCCTCCCGGACTTTCCCTGCAATTCAGCAAGTGCTTTGCAGCTTGAAATTGGAAGGAAAGCCTCAGATTTAGCAGCCAGAGCTTCAGGAGGAGCAGCAGCGAGCACAGCATCGCTTTTGCAGCAGCTCCTTCCATGTGCATGTTTTTGGGAGTGGAAAGGCTTGCAGAGTGTTCAAGTAGCTTTTTCTCTCCCCTGGAAAGCTGCAGGCTCAGTGCCAGTGTTCTGCAGCTTCTTTCTTCACGTTTCAGCAGCTAGCACGCTCTCCGTGTGCAGGAGAAGCGGCTGAGGCTTCCTTGCCGGAGAAGCGGCACCTTCGCCGGCAGAGAGCCTCCGGCCGGCCGCGGTGCGCTCCGGAGCGGGGGCTTGTGCCGAAAGAGGCCGGCAACAGGCGCTTACCTTCGGACAGCTCCGGATGCCCGTCTAATGCGTCTCTTGTCGCCTACACGGCAGGGAAAAGCTTTTCCACTCTGTCTAGGAAGGAGAAAGTGTGCCAGCACAGCAAATGCCCCCCGGACTTTCCCTGCAATTCAGCAAGTGCTTTGCAGCTTGAAATTGGAAGGAAAGCCTCAGATTTAGCAGCCAGAGCTTCAGGAGGAGCAGCAGCGAGCACAGCATCGCTTTTGCAGCAGCTCCTTCCATGTGCATGTTTTTGGGAGTGGAAAGGCTTGCAGAGTGTTCAAGTAGCTTTTTCTCTCCGCTGGAAAGCTGCAGGCTCAGTGCCAGTGTTCTGCAGCTTCTTTCTTCACGTTTCAGCAGCTAGCACGCTCTCCGTGTGCAGGAGAAGCGGCTGAGGCTTCCTTGCCGGAGAAGCGGCACCTTCGCCGGCAGAGAGCCTCCGGCCGGCCGCGGTGCGCTCCGGAGCGGGGGCTTGTGCCGAAAGAGGCCGGCAACAGGCGCTTACCTTCGGACAGCTCCGGATGCCCGTCTAATGCGTCTCTTGTCGCCTACACGGCAGGGAAAAGCTTTTCCACTCTGTCTAGGAAGGAGAAAGTGTGCCAGCACAGCAAATGCCTCCCGGACTTTCCCTGCAATTCAGCAAGTGCTTTGCAGCTTGAAATTGGAAGGAAAGCCTCCGATTTAGCAGCCAGAGCTTCAGGAGGAGCAGCAGCGAGCACAGCATCGCTTTTGCAGCAGCTCCTTCCATGTGCATGTTTTTGGGAGTGGAAAGGCTTGCAGAGTGTTCAAGTAGCTTTTTCTCTCCGCTGGAAAGCTGCAGGCTCAGTGCCAGTGTTCTGCAGCTTCTTTCTTCACGTTTCAGCAGCTAGCACGCTCTCCGTGTGCAGGAGAAGCGGCTGAGGCTTCCTTGCCGGAGAAGCGGCACCTTCGCCGGCAGAGAGCCTCCGGCCGGCCGCGGTGCGCTCCGGAGCGGGGGCTTGTGCCGAAAGAGGCCGGCAACAGGCGCTTACCTTCGGACAGCTCCGGATGCCCGTCTAATGCGTCTCTTGTCGCCTACACGGCAGGGAAAAGCTTTTCCACTCTGTCTAGGAAGGAGAAAGTGTGCCAGCACAGCAAATGCCCCCCGGACTTTCCCTGCAATTCAGCAAGTGCTTTGCAGCTTGAAATTGGAAGGAAAGCCTCAGATTTAGCAGCCAGAGCTTCAGGAGGAGCAGCAGCGAGCACAGCATCGCTTTTGCAGCAGCTCCTTCCATGTGCATGTTTTTGGGAGTGGAAAGGCTTGCAGAGTGTTCAAGTAGCTTTTTCTCTCCGCTGGAAAGCTGCAGGCTCAGTGCCAGTGTTCTGCAGCTTCTTTCTTCACGTTTCAGCAGCTAGCACGCTCTCCGTGTGCAGGAGAAGCGGCTGAGGCTTCCTTGCCGGAGAAGCGGCACCTTCGCCGGCAGAGAGCCTCCGGCCGGCCGCGGTGCGCTCCGGAGCGGGGGCTTGTGCCGAAAGAGGCCGGCAACAGGCGCTTACCTTCGGACAGCTCCGGATGCCCGTCTAATGCGTCTCTTGTCGCCTACACGGCAGGGAAAAGCTTTTCCACTCTGTCTAGGAAGGAGAAAGTGTGCCAGCACAGCAAATGCCTCCCGCACTTTCCCTGCAATTCAGCAAGTGCTTTGCAGCTTGAAATTGGAAGGAAAGCCTCCGATTTAGCAGCCAGAGCTTCAGGAGGAGCAGCAGCGAGCACAGCATCGCTTTTGCAGCAGCTCCTTCCATGTGCATGTTTTTGGGAGTGGAAAGGCTTGCAGAGTGTTCAAGTAGCTTTTTCTCTCCGCTGGAAAGCTGCAGGCTCAGTGCCAGTGTTCTGCAGCTTCTTTCTTCACGTTTCAGCAGCTAGCACGCTCTCCGTGTGCAGGAGAAGCGGCTGAGGCTTCCTTGCCGGAGAAGCGGCACCTTCGCCGGCAGAGAGCCTCCGGCCGGCCGCGGTGCGCTCCGGAGCGGGGGCTTGTGCCGAAAGAGGCCGGCAACAGGCGCTTACCTTCGGACAGCTCCGGATGCCCGTCTAATGCGTCTCTTGTCGCCTACACGGCAGGGAAAAGCTTTTCCACTCTGTCTAGGAAGGAGAAAGTGTGCCAGCACAGCAAATGCCCCCCGGACTTTCCCTGCAATTCAGCAAGTGCTTTGCAGCTTGAAATTGGAAGGAAAGCCTCAGATTTAGCAGCCAGAGCTTCAGGAGGAGCAGCAGCGAGCACAGCATCGCTTTTGCAGCAGCTCCTTCCATGTGCATGTTTTTGGGAGTGGAAAGGCTTGCAGAGTGTTCAAGTAGCTTTTTCTCTCCGCTGGAAAGCTGCAGGCTCAGTGCCAGTGTTCTGCAGCTTCTTTCTTCACGTTTCAGCAGCTAGCACGCTCTCCGTGTGCAGGAGAAGCGGCTGAGGCTTCCTTGCCGGAGAAGCGGCACCTTCGCCGGCAGAGAGCCTCCGGCCGGCCGCGGTGCGCTCCGGAGCGGGGGCTTGTGCCGAAAGAGGCCGGCAACAGGCGCTTACCTTCGGTCAGCTCCGGATGCCCGTCTAATGCGTCTCTTGTCGCCTACACGGCAGGGAAAAGCTTTTCCACTCTGTCTAGGAAGGAGAAAGTGTGCCAGCACAGCAAATGCCTCCCGGACTTTCCCTGCAATTCAGCAAGTGCTTTGCAGCTTGAAATTGGAAGGAAAGCCTCCGATTTAGCAGCCAGAGCTTCAGGAGGAGCAGCAGCGAGCACAGCATCGCTTTTGCAGCAGCTCCTTCCATGTGCATGTTTTTGGGAGTGGAAAGGCTTGCAGAGTGTTCAAGTAGCTTTTTCTCTCCGCTGGAAAGCTGCAGGCTCAGTGCCAGTGTTCTGCAGCTTCTTTCTTCACGTTTCAGCAGCTAGCACGCTCTCCGTGTGCAGGAGAAGCGGCTGAGGCTTCCTTGCCGGAGAAGCGGCACCTTCGCCGGCAGAGAGCCTCCGGCCGGCCGCGGTGCGCTCCGGAGCGGGGGCTTGTGCCGAAAGAGGCCGGCAACAGGCGCTTACCTTCGGACAGCTCCGGATGCCCGTCTAATGCGTCTCTTGTCGCCTACACGGCAGGGAAAAGCTTTTCCACTCTGTCTAGGAAGGAGAAAGTGTGCCAGCACAGCAAATGCCTCCCGCACTTTCCCTGCAATTCAGCAAGTGCTTTGCAGCTTGAAATTGGAAGGAAAGCCTCCGATTTAGCAGCCAGAGCTTCAGGAGGAGCAGCAGCGAGCACAGCATCGCTTTTGCAGCAGCTCCTTCCATGTGCATGTTTTTGGGAGTGGAAAGGCTTGCAGAGTGTTCAAGTAGCTTTTTCTCTCCGCTGGAAAGCTGCAGGCTCAGTGCCAGTGTTCTGCAGCTTCTTTCTTCACGTTTCAGCAGCTAGCACGCTCTCCGTGTGCAGGAGAAGCGGCTGAGGCTTCCTTGCCGGAGAAGCGGCACCTTCGCCGGCAGAGAGCCTCCGGCCGGCCGCGGTGCGCTCCGGAGCGGGGGCTTGTGCCGAAAGAGGCCGGCAACAGGCGCTTACCTTCGGACAGCTCCGGATGCCCGTCTAATGCGTCTCTTGTCGCCTACACGGCAGGGAAAAGCTTTTCCACTCTGTCTAGGAAGGAGAAAGTGTGCCAGCACAGCAAATGCCTCCCGGACTTTCCCTGCAATTCAGCAAGTGCTTTGCAGCTTGAAATTGGAAGGAAAGCCTCAGATTTAGCAGCCAGAGCTTCAGGAGGAGCAGCAGCGAGCACAGCATCGCTTTTGCAGCAGCTCCTTCCATGTGCATGTTTTTGGGAGTGGAAAGGCTTGCAGAGTGTTCAAGTAGCTTTTTCTCTCCGCTGGAAAGCTGCAGGCTCAGTGCCAGTGTTCTGCAGCTTCTTTCTTCACGTTTCAGCAGCTAGCACGCTCTCCGTGTGCAGGAGAAGCGGCTGAGGCTTCCTTGCCGGAGAAGCGGCACCTTCGCCGGCAGAGAGCCTCCGGCCGGCCGCGGTGCGCTCCGGAGCGGGGGCTTGTGCCGAAAGAGGCCGGCAACAGGCGCTTACCTTCGGACAGCTCCGGATGCCCGTCTAATGCGTCTCTTGTCGCCTACACGGCAGGGAAAAGCTTTTCCACTCTGTCTAGGAAGGAGAAAGTGTGCCAGCACAGCAAATGCCCCCCGGACTTTCCCTGCAATTCAGCAAGTGCTTTGCAGCTTGAAATTGGAAGGAAAGCCTCAGATTTAGCAGCCAGAGCTTCAGGAGGAGCAGCAGCGAGCACAGCATCGCTTTTGCAGCAGCTCCTTCCATGTGCATGTTTTTGGGAGTGGAAAGGCTTGCAGAGTGTTCAAGTAGCTTTTTCTCTCCGCTGGAAAGCTGCAGGCTCAGTGCCAGTGTTCTGCAGCTTCTTTCTTCACGTTTCAGCAGCTAGCACGCTCTCCGTGTGCAGGAGAAGCGGCTGAGGCTTCCTTGCCGGAGAAGCGGCACCTTCGCCGGCAGAGAGCCTCCGGCCGGCCGCGGTGCGCTCCGGAGCGGGGGCTTGTGCCGAAAGAGGCCGGCAACAGGCGCTTACCTTCGGACAGCTCCGGATGCCCGTCTAATGCGTCTCTTGTCGCCTACACGGCAGGGAAAAGCTTTTCCACTCTGTCTAGGAAGGAGAAAGTGTGCCAGCACAGCAAATGCCCCCCGGACTTTCCCTGCAATTCAGCAAGTGCTTTGCAGCTTGAAATTGGAAGGAAAGCCTCAGATTTAGCAGCCAGAGCTTCAGGAGGAGCAGCAGCGAGCACAGCATCGCTTTTGCAGCAGCTCCTTCCATGTGCATGTTTTTGGGAGTGGAAAGGCTTGCAGAGTGTTCAAGTAGCTTTTTCTCTCCGCTGGAAAGCTGCAGGCTCAGTGCCAGTGTTCTGCAGCTTCTTTCTTCACGTTTCAGCAGCTAGCACGCTCTCCGTGTGCAGGAGAAGCGGCTGAGGCTTCCTTGCCGGAGAAGCGGCACCTTCGCCGGCAGAGAGCCTCCGGCCGGCCGCGGTGCGCTCCGGAGCGGGGGCTTGTGCCGAAAGAGGCCGGCAACAGGCGCTTACCTTCGGACAGCTCCGGATGCCCGTCTAATGCGTCTCTTGTCGCCTACACGGCAGGGAAAAGCTTTTCCGCTCTGTCTAGGAAGGAGAAAGTGTGCCAGCACAGCAAATGCCCCCCGGACTTTCCCTGCAATTCAGCAAGTGCTTTGCAGCTTGAAATTGGAAGGAAAGCCTCAGATTTAGCAGCCAGAGCTTCAGGAGGAGCAGCAGCGAGCACAGCATCGCTTTTGCAGCAGCTCCTTCCATGTGCATGTTTTTGGGAGTGGAAAGGCTTGCAGAGTGTTCAAGTAGCTTTTTCTCTCCGCTGGAAAGCTGCACGCTCAGTGCCAGTGTTCTGCAGCTTCTTTCTTCACGTTTCAGCAGCTAGCACGCTCTCCGTGTGCAGGAGAAGCGGCTGAGGCTTCCTTGCCGGAGAAGCGGCACCTTCGCCGGCAGAGAGCCTCCGGCCGGCCGCGGTGCGCTCCGGAGCGGGGGCTTGTGCCGAAAGAGGCCGGCAACAGGCGCTTACCTTCGGACAGCTCCGGATGCCCGTCTAATGCGTCTCTTGTCGCCTACACGGCAGGGAAAAGCTTTTCCGGTCTGTCTAGGAAGGAGAAAGTGTGCCAGCACAGCAAATGCCCCCCGGACTTTCCCTGCAATTCAGCAAGTGCTTTGCAGCTTGAAATTGGAAGGAAAGCCTCCGATTTAGCAGCCAGAGCTTCAGGAGGAGCAGCAGCGAGCACAGCATCGCTTTTGCAGCAGCTCCTTCCATGTGCATGTTTTTGGGAGTGGAAAGGCTTGCAGAGTGTTCAAGTAGCTTTTTCTCTCCGCTGGAAAGCTGCAGGCTCAGTGCCAGTGTTCTGCAGCTTCTTTCTTCACGTTTCAGCAGCTAGCACGCTCTCCGTGTGCAGGAGAAGCGGCTGAGGCTTCCTTGCCGGAGAAGCGGCACCTTCGCCGGCAGAGAGCCTCCGGCCGGCCGCGGTGCGCTCCGGAGCGGGGGCTTGTGCCGAAAGAGGCCGGCAACAGGCGCTTACCTTCGGACAGCTCCGGATGCCCGTCTAATGCGTCTCTTGTCGCCTACACGGCAGGGAAAAGCTTTTCCACTCTGTCTAGGAAGGAGAAAGTGTGCCAGCACAGCAAATGCCTCCCGGACTTTCCCTGCAATTCAGCAAGTGCTTTGCAGCTTGAAATTGGAAGGAAAGCCTCCGATTTAGCAGCCAGAGCTTCAGGAGGAGCAGCAGCGAGCACAGCATCGCTTTTGCAGCAGCTCCTTCCATGTGCATGTTTTTGGGAGTGGAAAGGCTTGCAGAGTGTTCAAGTAGCTTTTTCTCTCCGCTGGAAAGCTGCAGGCTCAGTGCCAGTGTTCTGCAGCTTCTTTCTTCACGTTTCAGCAGCTAGCACGCTCTCCGTGTGCAGGAGAAGCGGCTGAGGCTTCCTTGCCGGAGAAGCGGCACCTTCGCCGGCAGAGAGCCTCCGGCCGGCCGCGGTGCGCTCCGGAGCGGGGGCTTGTGCCGAAAGAGGCCGGCAACAGGCGCTTACCTTCGGACAGCTCCGGATGCCCGTCTAATGCGTCTCTTGTCGCCTACACGGCAGGGAAAAGCTTTTCCACTCTGTCTAGGAAGGAGAAAGTGTGCCAGCACAGCAAATGCCTCCCGCACTTTCCCTGCAATTCAGCAAGTGCTTTGCAGCTTGAAATTGGAAGGAAAGCCTCAGATTTAGCAGCCAGAGCTTCAGGAGGAGCAGCAGCGAGCACAGCATCGCTTTTGCAGCAGCTCCTTCCATGTGCATGTTTTTGGGAGTGGAAAGGCTTGCAGAGTGTTCAAGTAGCTTTTTCTCTCCGCTGGAAAGCTGCAGGCTCAGTGCCAGTGTTCTGCAGCTTCTTTCTTCACGTTTCAGCAGCTAGCACGCTCTCCGTGTGCAGGAGAAGCGGCTGAGGCTTCCTTGCCGGAGAAGCGGCACCTTCGCCGGCAGAGAGCCTCCGGCCGGCCGCGGTGCGCTCCGGAGCGGGGGCTTGTGCCGAAAGAGGCCGGCAACAGGCGCTTACCTTCGGACAGCTCCGGATGCCCGTCTAATGCGTCTCTTGTCGCCTACACGGCAGGGAAAAGCTTTTCCACTCTGTCTAGGAAGGAGAAAGTGTGCCAGCACAGCAAATGCCCCCCGGACTTTCCCTGCAATTCAGCAAGTGCTTTGCAGCTTGAAATTGGAAGGAAAGCCTCCGATTTAGCAGCCAGAGCTTCAGGAGGAGCAGCAGCGAGCACAGCATCGCTTTTGCAGCAGCTCCTTCCATGTGCATGTTTTTGGGAGTGGAAAGGCTTGCAGAGTGTTCAAGTAGCTTTTTCTCTCCGCTGGAAAGCTGCAGGCTCAGTGCCAGTGTTCTGCAGCTTCTTTCTTCACGTTTCAGCAGCTAGCACGCTCTCCGTGTGCAGGAGAAGCGGCTGAGGCTTCCTTGCCGGAGAAGCGGCACCTTCGCCGGCAGAGAGCCTCCGGCCGGCCGCGGTGCGCTCCGGAGCGGGGGCTTGTGCCGAAAGAGGCCGGCAACAGGCGCTTACCTTCGGACAGCTCCGGATGCCCGTCTAATGCGTCTCTTGTCGCCTACACGGCAGGGAAAAGCTTTTCCGCTCTGTCTAGGAAGGAGAAAGTGTGCCAGCACAGCAAATGCCCCCCGGACTTTCCCTGCAATTCAGCAAGTGCTTTGCAGCTTGAAATTGGAAGGAAAGCCTCAGATTTAGCAGCCAGAGCTTCAGGAGGAGCAGCAGCGAGCACAGCATCGCTTTTGCAGCAGCTCCTTCCATGTGCATGTTTTTGGGAGTGGAAAGGCTTGCAGAGTGTTCAAGTAGCTTTTTCTCTCCGCTGGAAAGCTGCAGGCTCAGTGCCAGTGTTCTGCAGCTTCTTTCTTCACGTTTCAGCAGCTAGCACGCTCTCCGTGTGCAGGAGAAGCGGCTGAGGCTTCCTTGCCGGAGAAGCGGCACCTTCGCCGGCAGAGAGCCTCCGGCCGGCCGCGGTGCGCTCCGGAGCGGGGGCTTGTGCCGAAAGAGGCCGGCAACAGGCGCTTACCTTCGGACAGCTCCGGATGCCCGTCTAATGCGTCTCTTGTCGCCTACACGGCAGGGAAAAGCTTTTCCACTCTGTCTAGGAAGGAGAAAGTGTGCCAGCACAGCAAATGCCTCCCGGACTTTCCCTGCAATTCAGCAAGTGCTTTGCAGCTTGAAATTGGAAGGAAAGCCTCCGATTTAGCAGCCAGAGCTTCAGGAGGAGCAGCAGCGAGCACAGCATCGCTTTTGCAGCAGCTCCTTCCATGTGCATGTTTTTGGGAGTGGAAAGGCTTGCAGAGTGTTCAAGTAGCTTTTTCTCTCCGCTGGAAAGCTGCAGGCTCAGTGCCAGTGTTCTGCAGCTTCTTTCTTCACGTTTCAGCAGCTAGCACGCTCTCCGTGTGCAGGAGAAGCGGCTGAGGCTTCCTTGCCGGAGAAGCGGCACCTTCGCCGGCAGAGAGCCTCCGGCCGGCCGCGGTGCGCTCCGGAGCGGGGGCTTGTGCCGAAAGAGGCCGGCAACAGGCGCTTACCTTCGGACAGCTCCGGATGCCCGTCTAATGCGTCTCTTGTCGCCTACACGGCAGGGAAAAGCTTTTCCACTCTGTCTAGGAAGGAGAAAGTGTGCCAGCACAGCAAATGCCTCCCGGACTTTCCCTGCAATTCAGCAAGTGCTTTGCAGCTTGAAATTGGAAGGAAAGCCTCAGATTTAGCAGCCAGAGCTTCAGGAGGAGCAGCAGCGAGCACAGCATCGCTTTTGCAGCAGCTCCTTCCATGTGCATGTTTTTGGGAGTGGAAAGGCTTGCAGAGTGTTCAAGTAGCTTTTTCTCTCCGCTGGAAAGCTGCAGGCTCAGTGCCAGTGTTCTGCAGCTTCTTTCTTCACGTTTCAGCAGCTAGCACGCTCTCCGTGTGCAGGAGAAGCGGCTGAGGCTTCCTTGCCGGAGAAGCGGCACCTTCGCCGGCAGAGAGCCTCCGGCCGGCCGCGGTGCGCTCCGGAGCGGGGGCTTGTGCCGAAAGAGGCCGGCAACAGGCGCTTACCTTCGGACAGCTCCGGATGCCCGTCTAATGCGTCTCTTGTCGCCTACACGGCAGGGCAAAGCTTTTCCACTCTGTCTAGGAAGGAGAAAGTGTGCCAGCACAGCAAGTGCCCCCCGGACTTTCCCTGCAATTCAGCAAGTGCTTTGCAGCTTGAAATTGGAAGGAAAGCCTCAGATTTAGCAGCCAGAGCTTCAGGAGGAGTAGCAGCGAGCACAGCATCGCTTTTGCAGCAGCTCCTTCCATGTGCATGTTTTTGGGAGTGGAAAGGCTTGCAGAGTGTTCAAGTAGCTTTTTCTCTCCGCTGGAAAGCTGCAGGCTCAGTGCCAGTGTTCTGCAGCTTCTTTCTTCACGTTTCAGCAGCTAGCACGCTCTCCGTGTGCAGGAGAAGCGGCTGAGGCTTCCTTGCCGGAGAAGCGGCACCTTCGCCGGCAGAGAGCCTCCGGCCGGCCGCGGTGCGCTCCGGAGCGGGGGCTTGTGCCGAAAGAGGCCGGCAACAGGCGCTTACCTTCGGACAGCTCCGGATGCCCGTCTAATGCGTCTCTTGTCGCCTACACGGCAGGGAAAAGCTTTTCCACTCTGTCTAGGAAGGAGAAAGTGTGCCAGCACAGCAAATGCCTCCCGGACTTTCCCTGCAATTCAGCAAGTGCTTTGCAGCTTGAAATTGGAAGGAAAGCCTCAGATTTAGCAGCCAGAGCTTCAGGAGGAGCAGCAGCGAGCACAGCATCGCTTTTGCAGCAGCTCCTTCCATGTGCATGTTTTTGGGAGTGGAAAGGCTTGCAGAGTGTTCAAGTAGCTTTTTCTCTCCCCTGGAAAGCTGCAGGCTCAGTGCCAGTGTTCTGCAGCTTCTTTCTTCACGTTTCAGCAGCTAGCACGCTCTCCGTGTGCAGGAGAAGCGGCTGAGGCTTCCTTGCCGGAGAAGCGGCACCTTCGCCGGCAGAGAGCCTCCGGCCGGCCGCGGTGCGCTCCGGAGCGGGGGCTTGTGCCGAAAGAGGCCGGCAACAGGCGCTTACCTTCGGACAGCTCCGGATGCCCGTCTAATGCGTCTCTTGTCGCCTACACGGCAGGGAAAAGCTTTTCCACTCTGTCTAGGAAGGAGAAAGTGTGCCAGCACAGCAAATGCCCCCCGGACTTTCCCTGCAATTCAGCAAGTGCTTTGCAGCTTGAAATTGGAAGGAAAGCCTCAGATTTAGCAGCCAGAGCTTCAGGAGGAGCAGCAGCGAGCACAGCATCGCTTTTGCAGCAGCTCCTTCCATGTGCATGTTTTTGGGAGTGGAAAGGCTTGCAGAGTGTTCAAGTAGCTTTTTCTCTCCCCTGGAAAGCTGCAGGCTCAGTGCCAGTGTTCTGCAGCTTCTTTCTTCACGTTTCAGCAGCTAGCACGCTCTCCGTGTGCAGGAGAAGCGGCTGAGGCTTCCTTGCCGGAGAAGCGGCACCTTCGCCGGCAGAGAGCCTCCGGCCGGCCGCGGTGCGCTCCGGAGCGGGGGCTTGTGCCGAAAGAGGCCGGCAACAGGCGCTTACCTTCGGACAGCTCCGGATGCCCGTCTAATGCGTCTCTTGTCGCCTACACGGCAGGGAAAAGCTTTTCCACTCTGTCTAGGAAGGAGAAAGTGTGCCAGCACAGCAAATGCCTCCCGGACTTTCCCTGCAATTCAGCAAGTGCTTTGCAGCTTGAAATTGGAAGGAAAGCCTCAGATTTAGCAGCCAGAGCTTCAGGAGGAGCAGCAGCGAGCACAGCATCGCTTTTGCAGCAGCTCCTTCCATGTGCATGTTTTTGGGAGTGGAAAGGCTTGCAGAGTGTTCAAGTAGCTTTTTCTCTCCGCTGGAAAGCTGCAGGCTCAGTGCCAGTGTTCTGCAGCTTCTTTCTTCACGTTTCAGCAGCTAGCACGCTCTCCGTGTGCAGGAGAAGCGGCTGAGGCTTCCTTGCCGGAGAAGCGGCACCTTCGCCGGCAGAGAGCCTCCGGCCGGCCGCGGTGCGCTCCGGAGCGGGGGCTTGTGCCGAAAGAGGCCGGCAACAGGCGCTTACCTTCGGACAGCTCCGGATGCCCGTCTAATGCGTCTCTTGTCGCCTACACGGCAGGGAAAAGCTTTTCCACTCTGTCTAGGAAGGAGAAAGTGTGCCAGCACAGCAAGTGCCCCCCGGACTTTCCCTGCAATTCAGCAAGTGCTTTGCAGCTTGAAATTGGAAGGAAAGCCTCAGATTTAGCAGCCAGAGCTTCAGGAGGAGCAGCAGCGAGCACAGCATCGCTTTTGCAGCAGCTCCTTCCATGTGCATGTTTTTGGGAGTGGAAAGGCTTGCAGAGTGTTCAAGTAGCTTTTTCTCTCCGCTGGAAAGCTGCAGGCTCAGTGCCAGTGTTCTGCAGCTTCTTTCTTCACGTTTCAGCAGCTAGCACGCTCTCCGTGTGCAGGAGAAGCGGCTGAGGCTTCCTTGCCGGAGAAGCGGCACCTTCGCCGGCAGAGAGCCTCCGGCCGGCCGCGGTGCGCTCCGGAGCGGGGGCTTGTGCCGAAAGAGGCCGGCAACAGGCGCTTACCTTCGGACAGCTCCGGATGCCCGTCTAATGCGTCTCTTGTCGCCTACACGGCAGGGAAAAGCTTTTCCACTCTGTCTAGGAAGGAGAAAGTGTGCCAGCACAGCAAATGCCCCCCGGACTTTCCCTGCAATTCAGCAAGTGCTTTGCAGCTTGAAATTGGAAGGAAAGCCTCAGATTTAGCAGCCAGAGCTTCAGGAGGAGCAGCAGCGAGCACAGCATCGCTTTTGCAGCAGCTCCTTCCATGTGCATGTTTTTGGGAGTGGAAAGGCTTGCAGAGTGTTCAAGTAGCTTTTTCTCTCCGCTGGAAAGCTGCAGGCTCAGTGCCAGTGTTCTGCAGCTTCTTTCTTCACGTTTCAGCAGCTAGCACGCTCTCCGTGTGCAGGAGAAGCGGCTGAGGCTTCCTTGCCGGAGAAGCGGCACCTTCGCCGGCAGAGAGCCTCCGGCCGGCCGCGGTGCGCTCCGGAGCGGGGGCTTGTGCCGAAAGAGGCCGGCAACAGGCGCTTACCTTCGGACAGCTCCGGATGCCCGTCTAATGCGTCTCTTGTCGCCTACACGGCAGGGAAAAGCTTTTCCACTCTGTCTAGGAAGGAGAAAATGTGCCAGCACAGCAAATGCCTCCCGGACTTTCCCTGCAATTCAGCAAGTGCTTTGCAGCTTGAAATTGGAAGGAAAGCCTCAGATTTAGCAGCCAGAGCTTCAGGAGGAGCAGCAGCGAGCACAGCATCGCTTTTGCAGCAGCTCCTTCCATGTGCATGTTTTTGGGAGTGGAAAGGCTTGCAGAGTGTTCAAGTAGCTTTTTCTCTCCGCTGGAAAGCTGCAGGCTCAGTGCCAGTGTTCTGCAGCTTCTTTCTTCACGTTTCAGCAGCTAGCACGCTCTCCGTGTGCAGGAGAAGCGGCTGAGGCTTCCTTGCCGGAGAAGCGGCACCTTCGCCGGCAGAGAGCCTCCGGCCGGCCGCGGTGCGCTCCGGAGCGGGGGCTTGTGCCGAAAGAGGCCGGCAACAGGCGCTTACCTTCGGACAGCTCCGGATGCCCGTCTAATGCGTCTCTTGTCGCCTACACGGCAGGGAAAAGCTTTTCCACTCTGTCTAGGAAGGAGAAAGTGTGCCAGCACAGCAAATGCCCCCCGGACTTTCCCTGCAATTCAGCAAGTGCTTTGCAGCTTGAAATTGGAAGGAAAGCCTCAGATTTAGCAGCCAGAGCTTCAGGAGGAGCAGCAGCGAGCACAGCATCGCTTTTGCAGCAGCTCCTTCCATGTGCATGTTTTTGGGAGTGGAAAGGCTTGCAGAGTGTTCAAGTAGCTTTTTCTCTCCGCTGGAAAGCTGCAGGCTCAGTGCCAGTGTTCTGCAGCTTCTTTCTTCACGTTTCAGCAGCTAGCACGCTCTCCGTGTGCAGGAGAAGCGGCTGAGGCTTCCTTGCCGGAGAAGCGGCACCTTCGCCGGCAGAGAGCCTCCGGCCGGCCGCGGTGCGCTCCGGAGCGGGGGCTTGTGCCGAAAGAGGCCGGCAACAGGCGCTTACCTTCGGACAGCTCCGGATGCCCGTCTAATGCGTCTCTTGTCGCCTACACGGCAGGGAAAAGCTTTTCCACTCTGTCTAGGAAGGAGAAAGTGTGCCAGCACAGCAAGTGCCCCCCGGACTTTCCCTGCAATTCAGCAAGTGCTTTGCAGCTTGAAATTGGAAGGAAAGCCTCAGATTTAGCAGCCAGAGCTTCAGGAGGAGCAGCAGCGAGCACAGCATCGCTTTTGCAGCAGCTCCTTCCATGTGCATGTTTTTGGGAGTGGAAAGGCTTGCAGAGTGTTCAAGTAGCTTTTTCTCTCCGCTGGAAAGCTGCAGGCTCAGTGCCAGTGTTCTGCAGCTTCTTTCTTCACGTTTCAGCAGCTAGCACGCTCTCCGTGTGCAGGAGAAGCGGCTGAGGCTTCCTTGCCGGAGAAGCGGCACCTTCGCCGGCAGAGAGCCTCCGGCCGGCCGCGGTGCGCTCCGGAGCGGGGGCTTGTGCCGAAAGAGGCCGGCAACAGGCGCTTACCTTCGGACAGCTCCGGATGCCCGTCTAATGCGTCTCTTGTCGCCTACACGGCAGGGAAAAGCTTTTCCACTCTGTCTAGGAAGGAGAAAGTGTGCCAGCACAGCAAATGCCCCCCGGACTTTCCCTGCAATTCAGCAAGTGCTTTGCAGCTTGAAATTGGAAGGAAAGCCTCAGATTTAGCAGCCAGAGCTTCAGGAGGAGCAGCAGCGAGCACAGCATCGCTTTTGCAGCAGCTCCTTCCATGTGCATGTTTTTGGGAGTGGAAAGGCTTGCAGAGTGTTCAAGTAGCTTTTTCTCTCCGCTGGAAAGCTGCAGGCTCAGTGCCAGTGTTCTGCAGCTTCTTTCTTCACGTTTCAGCAGCTAGCACGCTCTCCGTGTGCAGGAGAAGCGGCTGAGGCTTCCTTGCCGGAGAAGCGGCACCTTCGCCGGCAGAGAGCCTCCGGCCGGCCGCGGTGCGCTCCGGAGCGGGGGCTTGTGCCGAAAGAGGCCGGCAACAGGCGCTTACCTTCGGACAGCTCCGGATGCCCGTCTAATGCGTCTCTTGTCGCCTACACGGCAGGGAAAAGCTTTTCCACTCTGTCTAGGAAGGAGAAAGTGTGCCAGCACAGCAAATGCCTCCCGGACTTTCCCTGAAATTCAGCAAGTGCTTTGCAGCTTGAAATTGGAAGGAAAGCCTCAGATTTAGCAGCCAGAGCTTCAGGAGGAGCAGCAGCGAGCACAGCATCGCTTTTGCAGCAGCTCCTTCCATGTGCATGTTTTTGGGAGTGGAAAGGCTTGCAGAGTGTTCAAGTAGCTTTTTCTCTCCGCTGGAAAGCTGCAGGCTCAGTGCCAGTGTTCTGCAGCTTCTTTCTTCACGTTTCAGCAGCTAGCACGCTCTCCGTGTGCAGGAGAAGCGGCTGAGGCTTCCTTGCCGGAGAAGCGGCACCTTCGCCGGCAGAGAGCCTCCGGCCGGCCGCGGTGCGCTCCGGAGCGGGGGCTTGTGCCGAAAGAGGCCGGCAACAGGCGCTTACCTTCGGACAGCTCCGGATGCCCGTCTAATGCGTCTCTTGTCGCCTACACGGCAGGGCAAAGCTTTTCCACTCTGTCTAGGAAGGAGAAAGTGTGCCAGCACAGCAAATGCCCCCCGGACTTTCCCTGCAATTCAGCAAGTGCTTTGCAGCTTGAAATTGGAAGGAAAGCCTCAGATTTAGCAGCCAGAGCTTCAGGAGGAGCAGCAGCGAGCACAGCATCGCTTTTGCAGCAGCTCCTTCCATGTGCATGTTTTTGGGAGTGGAAAGGCTTGCAGAGTGTTCAAGTAGCTTTTTCTCTCCGCTGGAAAGCTGCAGGCTCAGTGCCAGTGTTCTGCAGCTTCTTTCTTCACGTTTCAGCAGCTAGCACGCTCTCCGTGTGCAGGAGAAGCGGCTGAGGCTTCCTTGCCGGAGAAGCGGCACCTTCGCCGGCAGAGAGCCTCCGGCCGGCCGCGGTGCGCTCCGGAGCGGGGGCTTGTGCCGAAAGAGGCCGGCAACAGGCGCTTACCTTCGGACAGCTCCGGATGCCCGTCTAATGCGTCTCTTGTCGCCTACACGGCAGGGAAAAGCTTTTCCACTCTGTCTAGGAAGGAGAAAGTGTGCCAGCACAGCAAATGCCTCCCGGACTTTCCCTGCAATTCAGCAAGTGCTTTGCAGCTTGAAATTGGAAGGAAAGCCTCAGATTTAGCAGCCAGAGCTTCAGGAGGAGCAGCAGCGAGCACAGCATCGCTTTTGCAGCAGCTCCTTCCATGTGCATGTTTTTGGGAGTGGAAAAGCTTGCAGAGTGTTCAAGTAGCTTTTTCTCTCCGCTGGAAAGCTGCACGCTCAGTGCCAGTGTTCTGCAGCTTCTTTCTTCACGTTTCAGCAGCTAGCACGCTCTCCGTGTGCAGGAGAAGCGGCTGAGGCTTCCTTGCCGGAGAAGCGGCACCTTCGCCGGCAGAGAGCCTCCGGCCGGCCGCGGTGCGCTCCGGAGCGGGGGCTTGTGCCGAAAGAGGCCGGGAACAGGCGCTTACCTTCGGACAGCTCCGGATGTCCGTCTAATGCGTCTCTTGTCGCCTACACGGCAGGGAAAAGCTTTTCCACTCTGTCTAGGAAGGAGAAAGTGTGCCAGCACAGCAAATGCCCCCCGGACTTTCCCTGCAATTCAGCAAGTGCTTTGCAGCTTGAAATTGGAAGGAAAGCCTCAGATTTAGCAGCCAGAGCTTCAGGAGGAGCAGCAGCGAGCACAGCATCGCTTTTGCAGCAGCTCCTTCCATGTGCATGTTTTTGGGAGTGGAAAGGCTTGCAGAGTGTTCAAGTAGCTTTTTCTCTCCGCTGGAAAGCTGCAGGCTCAGTGCCAGTGTTCTGCAGCTTCTTTCTTCACGTTTCAGCAGCTAGCACGCTCTCCGTGTGCAGGAGAAGCGGCTGAGGCTTCCTTGCCGGAGAAGCGGCACCTTCGCCGGCAGAGAGCCTCCGGCCGGCCGCGGTGCGCTCCGGAGCGGGGGCTTGTGCCGAAAGAGGCCGGCAACAGGCGCTTACCTTCGGACAGCTCCGGATGCCCGTCTAATGCGTCTCTTGTCGCCTACACGGCAGGGAAAAGCTTTTCCACTCTGTCTAGGAAGGAGAAAGTGTGCCAGCACAGCAAATGCCTCCCGGACTTTCCCTGCAATTCAGCAAGTGCTTTGCAGCTTGAAATTGGAA
This sequence comes from Fringilla coelebs, assembly GCF_963513975.1. NCBI lineage: Eukaryota > Metazoa > Chordata > Aves > Passeriformes > Fringillidae > Fringilla > Fringilla coelebs. The sequence goes on along the minus strand of NW_028167276.1, from coordinate 147,831 downwards.
GGAAAGCCTCAGATTTAGCAGCCAGAGCTTCAGGAGGAGCAGCAGCGAGCACAGCATCGCTTTTGCAGCAGCTCCTTCCATGTGCATGTTTTTGGGAGTGGAAAGGCTTGCAGAGTGTTCAAGTAGCTTTTTCTCTCCGCTGGAAAGCTGCAGGCTCAGTGCCAGTGTTCTGCAGCTTCTTTCTTCACGTTTCAGCAGCTAGCACGCTCTCCGTGTGCAGGAGAAGCGGCTGAGGCTTCCTTGCCGGAGAAGCGGCACCTTCGCCGGCAGAGAGCCTCCGGCCGGCCGCGGTGCGCTCCGGAGCGGGGGCTTGTGCCGAAAGAGGCCGGCAACAGGCGCTTACCTTCGGACAGCTCCGGATGCCCGTCTAATGCGTCTCTTGTCGCCTACACGGCACGGAAAAGCTTTTCCACTCTGTCTAGGAAGGAGAAAGTGTGCCAGCACAGCAAATGCCCCCCGGACTTTCCCTGCAATTCAGCAAGTGCTTTGCAGCTTGAAATTGGAAGGAAAGCCTCAGATTTAGCAGCCAGAGCTTCAGGAGGAGCAGCAGCGAGCACAGCATCGCTTTTGCAGCAGCTCCTTCCATGTGCATGTTTTTGGGAGTGGAAAGGCTTGCAGAGTGTTCAAGTAGCTTTTTCTCTCCCCTGGAAAGCTGCAGGCTCAGTGCCAGTGTTCTGCAGCTTCTTTCTTCACGTTTCAGCAGCTAGCACGCTCTCCGTGTGCAGGAGAAGCGGCTGAGGCTTCCTTGCCGGAGAAGCGGCACCTTCGCCGGCAGAGAGCCTCCGGCCGGCCGCGGTGCGCTCCGGAGCGGGGGCTTGTGCCGAAAGAGGCCGGCAACAGGCGCTTACCTTCGGACAGCTCCGGATGCCCGTCTAATGCGTCTCTTGTCGCCTACACGGCAGGGAAAAGCTTTTCCACTCTGTCTAGGAAGGAGAAAGTGTGCCAGCACAGCAAATGCCTCCCGGACTTTCCCTGCAATTCAGCAAGTGCTTTGCAGCTTGAAATTGGAAGGAAAGCCTCAGATTTAGCAGCCAGAGCTTCAGGAGGAGCAGCAGCGAGCACAGCATCGCTTTTGCAGCAGCTCCTTCCATGTGCATGTTTTTGGGAGTGGAAAGGCTTGCAGAGTGTTCAAGTAGCTTTTTCTCTCCGCTGGAAAGCTGCAGGCTCAGTGCCAGTGTTCTGCAGCTTCTTTCTTCACGTTTCAGCAGCTAGCACGCTCTCCGTGTGCAGGAGAAGCGGCTGAGGCTTCCTTGCCGGAGAAGCGGCACCTTCGCCGGCAGAGAGCCTCCGGCCGGCCGCGGTGCGCTCCGGAGCGGGGGCTTGTGCCGAAAGAGGCCGGCAACAGGCGCTTACCTTCGGACAGCTCCGGATGCCCGTCTAATGCGTCTCTTGTCGCCTACACGGCAGGGAAAAGCTTTTCCACTCTGTCTAGGAAGGAGAAAGTGTGCCAGCACAGCAAGTGCCTCCCGGACTTTCCCTGCAATTCAGCAAGTGCTTTGCAGCTTGAAATTGGAAGGAAAGCCTCAGATTTAGCAGCCAGAGCTTCAGGAGGAGCAGCAGCGAGCACAGCATCGCTTTTGCAGCAGCTCCTTCCATGTGCATGTTTTTGGGAGTGGAAAGGCTTGCAGAGTGTTCAAGTAGCTTTTTCTCTCCGCTGGAAAGCTGCAGGCTCAGTGCCAGTGTTCTGCAGCTTCTTTCTTCACGTTTCAGCAGCTAGCACGCTCTCCGTGTGCAGGAGAAGCGGCTGAGGCTTCCTTGCCGGAGAAGCGGCACCTTCGCCGGCAGAGAGCCTCCGGCCGGCCGCGGTGCGCTCCGGAGCGGGGGCTTGTGCCGAAAGAGGCCGGCAACAGGCGCTTACCTTCGGACAGCTCCGGATGCCCGTCTAATGCGTCTCTTGTCGCCTACACGGCAGGGAAAAGCTTTTCCACTCTGTCTAGGAAGGAGAAAGTGTGCCAGCACAGCAAATGCCTCCCGGACTTTCCCTGCAATTCAGCAAGTGCTTTGCAGCTTGAAATTGGAAGGAAAGCCTCAGATTTAGCAGCCAGAGCTTCAGGAGGAGCAGCAGCGAGCACAGCATCGCTTTTGCAGCAGCTCCTTCCATGTGCATGTTTTTGGGAGTGGAAAGGCTTGCAGAGTGTTCAAGTAGTTTTTTCTCTCCGCTGGAAAGCTGCAGGCTCAGTGCCAGTGTTCTGCAGCTTCTTTCTTCACGTTTCAGCAGCTAGCACGCTCTCCGTGTGCAGGAGAAGCGGCTGAGGCTTCCTTGCCGGAGAAGCGGCACCTTCGCCGGCAGAGAGCCTCCGGCCGGCCGCGGTGCGCTCCGGAGCGGGGGCTTGTGCCGAAAGAGGCCGGCAACAGGCGCTTACCTTCGGACAGCTCCGGATGCCCGTCTAATGCGTCTCTTGTCGCCTACACGGCAGGGAAAAGCTTTTCCACTCTGTCTAGGAAGGAGAAAATGTGCCAGCACAGCAAATGCCTCCCGGACTTTCCCTGCAATTCAGCAAGTGCTTTGCAGCTTGAAATTGGAAGGAAAGCCTCAGATTTAGCAGCCAGAGCTTCAGGAGGAGCAGCAGCGAGCACAGCATCGCTTTTGCAGCAGCTCCTTCCATGTGCATGTTTTTGGGAGTGGAAAGGCTTGCAGAGTGTTCAAGTAGCTTTTTCTCTCCGCTGGAAAGCTGCAGGCTCAGTGCCAGTGTTCTGCAGCTTCTTTCTTCACGTTTCAGCAGCTAGCACGCTCTCCGTGTGCAGGAGAAGCGGCTGAGGCTTCCTTGCCGGAGAAGCGGCACCTTCGCCGGCAGAGAGCCTCCGGCCGGCCGCGGTGCGCTCCGGAGCGGGGGCTTGTGCCGAAAGAGGCCGGCAACAGGCGCTTACCTTCGGACAGCTCCGGATGCCCGTCTAATGCGTCTCTTGTCGCCTACACGGCAGGGAAAAGCTTTTCCACTCTGTCTAGGAAGGAGAAAGTGTGCCAGCACAGCAAATGCCCCCCGGACTTTCCCTGCAATTCAGCAAGTGCTTTGCAGCTTGAAATTGGAAGGAAAGCCTCCGATTTAGCAGCCAGAGCTTCAGGAGGAGCAGCAGCGAGCACAGCATCGCTTTTGCAGCAGCTCCTTCCATGTGCATGTTTTTGGGAGTGGAAAGGCTTGCAGAGTGTTCAAGTAGCTTTTTCTCTCCGCTGGAAAGCTGCAGGCTCAGTGCCAGTGTTCTGCAGCTTCTTTCTTCACGTTTCAGCAGCTAGCACGCTCTCCGTGTGCAGGAGAAGCGGCTGAGGCTTCCTTGCCGGAGAAGCGGCACCTTCGCCGGCAGAGAGCCTCCGGCCGGCCGCGGTGCGCTCCGGAGCGGGGGCTTGTGCCGAAAGAGGCCGGCAACAGGCGCTTACCTTCGGACAGCTCCGGATGCCCGTCTAATGCGTCTCTTGTCGCCTACACGGCAGGGAAAAGCTTTTCCACTCTGTCTAGGAAGGAGAAAGTGTGCCAGCACAGCAAGTGCCCCCCGGACTTTCCCTGCAATTCAGCAAGTGCTTTGCAGCTTGAAATTGGAAGGAAAGCCTCAGATTTAGCAGCCAGAGCTTCAGGAGGAGCAGCAGCGAGCACAGCATCGCTTTTGCAGCAGCTCCTTCCATGTGCATGTTTTTGGGAGTGGAAAGGCTTGCAGAGTGTTCAAGTAGCTTTTTCTCTCCGCTGGAAAGCTGCAGGCTCAGTGCCAGTGTTCTGCAGCTTCTTTCTTCACGTTTCAGCAGCTAGCACGCTCTCCGTGTGCAGGAGAAGCGGCTGAGGCTTCCTTGCCGGAGAAGCGGCACCTTCGCCGGCAGAGAGCCTCCGGCCGGCCGCGGTGCGCTCCGGAGCGGGGGCTTGTGCCGAAAGAGGCCGGCAACAGGCGCTTACCTTCGGACAGCTCCGGATGCCCGTCTAATGCGTCTCTTGTCGCCTACACGGCAGGGAAAAGCTTTTCCACTCTGTCTAGGAAGGAGAAAGTGTGCCAGCACAGCAAGTGCCCCCCGGACTTTCCCTGCAATTCAGCAAGTGCTTTGCAGCTTGAAATTGGAAGGAAAGCCTCCGATTTAGCAGCCAGAGCTTCAGGAGGAGCAGCAGCGAGCACAGCATCGCTTTTGCAGCAGCTCCTTCCATGTGCATGTTTTTGGGAGTGGAAAGGCTTGCAGAGTGTTCAAGTAGCTTTTTCTCTCCGCTGGAAAGCTGCAGGCTCAGTGCCAGTGTTCTGCAGCTTCTTTCTTCACGTTTCAGCAGCTAGCACGCTCTCCGTGTGCAGGAGAAGCGGCTGAGGCTTCCTTGCCGGAGAAGCGGCACCTTCGCCGGCAGAGAGCCTCCGGCCGGCCGCGGTGCGCTCCGGAGCGGGGGCTTGTGCCGAAAGAGGCCGGCAACAGGCGCTTACCTTCGGACAGCTCCGGATGCCCGTCTAATGCGTCTCTTGTCGCCTACACGGCAGGGAAAAGCTTTTCCACTCTGTCTAGGAAGGAGAAAGTGTGCCAGCACAGCAAATGCCCCCCGGACTTTCCCTGCAATTCAGCAAGTGCTTTGCAGCTTGAAATTGGAAGGAAAGCCTCAGATTTAGCAGCCAGAGCTTCAGGAGGAGCAGCAGCGAGCACAGCATCGCTTTTGCAGCAGCTCCTTCCATGTGCATGTTTTTGGGAGTGGAAAGGCTTGCAGAGTGTTCAAGTAGCTTTTTCTCTCCGCTGGAAAGCTGCAGGCTCAGTGCCAGTGTTCTGCAGCTTCTTTCTTCACGTTTCAGCAGCTAGCACGCTCTCCGTGTGCAGGAGAAGCGGCTGAGGCTTCCTTGCCGGAGAAGCGGCACCTTCGCCGGCAGAGAGCCTCCGGCCGGCCGCGGTGCGCTCCGGAGCGGGGGCTTGTGCCGAAAGAGGCCGGCAACAGGCGCTTACCTTCGGACAGCTCCGGATGCCCGTCTAATGCGTCTCTTGTCGCCTACACGGCAGGGAAAAGCTTTTCCACTCTGTCTAGGAAGGAGAAAATGTGCCAGCACAGCAAATGCCTCCCGGACTTTCCCTGCAATTCAGCAAGTGCTTTGCAGCTTGAAATTGGAAGGAAAGCCTCAGATTTAGCAGCCAGAGCTTCAGGAGGAGCAGCAGCGAGCACAGCATCGCTTTTGCAGCAGCTCCTTCCATGTGCATGTTTTTGGGAGTGGAAAGGCTTGCAGAGTGTTCAAGTAGCTTTTTCTCTCCGCTGGAAAGCTGCAGGCTCAGTGCCAGTGTTCTGCAGCTTCTTTCTTCACGTTTCAGCAGCTAGCACGCTCTCCGTGTGCAGGAGAAGCGGCTGAGGCTTCCTTGCCGGAGAAGCGGCACCTTCGCCGGCAGAGAGCCTCCGGCCGGCCGCGGTGCGCTCCGGAGCGGGGGCTTGTGCCGAAAGAGGCCGGCAACAGGCGCTTACCTTCGGACAGCTCCGGATGCCCGTCTAATGCGTCTCTTGTCGCCTACACGGCAGGGAAAAGCTTTTCCACTCTGTCTAGGAAGGAGAAAGTGTGCCAGCACAGCAAATGCCCCCCGGACTTTCCCTGCAATTCAGCAAGTGCTTTGCAGCTTGAAATTGGAAGGAAAGCCTCCGATTTAGCAGCCAGAGCTTCAGGAGGAGCAGCAGCGAGCACAGCATCGCTTTTGCAGCAGCTCCTTCCATGTGCATGTTTTTGGGAGTGGAAAGGCTTGCAGAGTGTTCAAGTAGCTTTTTCTCTCCGCTGGAAAGCTGCAGGCTCAGTGCCAGTGTTCTGCAGCTTCTTTCTTCACGTTTCAGCAGCTAGCACGCTCTCCGTGTGCAGGAGAAGCGGCTGAGGCTTCCTTGCCGGAGAAGCGGCACCTTCGCCGGCAGAGAGCCTCCGGCCGGCCGCGGTGCGCTCCGGAGCGGGGGCTTGTGCCGAAAGAGGCCGGCAACAGGCGCTTACCTTCGGACAGCTCCGGATGCCCGTCTAATGCGTCTCTTGTCGCCTACACGGCAGGGAAAAGCTTTTCCACTCTGTCTAGGAAGGAGAAAGTGTGCCAGCACAGCAAGTGCCCCCCGGACTTTCCCTGCAATTCAGCAAGTGCTTTGCAGCTTGAAATTGGAAGGAAAGCCTCAGATTTAGCAGCCAGAGCTTCAGGAGGAGCAGCAGCGAGCACAGCATCGCTTTTGCAGCAGCTCCTTCCATGTGCATGTTTTTGGGAGTGGAAAGGCTTGCAGAGTGTTCAAGTAGCTTTTTCTCTCCGCTGGAAAGCTGCAGGCTCAGTGCCAGTGTTCTGCAGCTTCTTTCTTCACGTTTCAGCAGCTAGCACGCTCTCCGTGTGCAGGAGAAGCGGCTGAGGCTTCCTTGCCGGAGAAGCGGCACCTTCGCCGGCAGAGAGCCTCCGGCCGGCCGCGGTGCGCTCCGGAGCGGGGGCTTGTGCCGAAAGAGGCCGGCAACAGGCGCTTACCTTCGGACAGCTCCGGATGCCCGTCTAATGCGTCTCTTGTCGCCTACACGGCAGGGAAAAGCTTTTCCACTCTGTCTAGGAAGGAGAAAGTGTGCCAGCACAGCAAATGCCCCCCGGACTTTCCCTGCAATTCAGCAAGTGCTTTGCAGCTTGAAATTGGAAGGAAAGCCTCAGATTTAGCAGCCAGAGCTTCAGGAGGAGCAGCAGCGAGCACAGCATCGCTTTTGCAGCAGCTCCTTCCATGTGCATGTTTTTGGGAGTGGAAAGGCTTGCAGAGTGTTCAAGTAGCTTTTTCTCTCCGCTGGAAAGCTGCAGGCTCAGTGCCAGTGTTCTGCAGCTTCTTTCTTCACGTTTCAGCAGCTAGCACGCTCTCCGTGTGCAGGAGAAGCGGCTGAGGCTTCCTTGCCGGAGAAGCGGCACCTTCGCCGGCAGAGAGCCTCCGGCCGGCCGCGGTGCGCTCCGGAGCGGGGGCTTGTGCCGAAAGAGGCCGGCAACAGGCGCTTACCTTCGGACAGCTCCGGATGCCCGTCTCATGCGTCTCTTGTCGCCTACACGGCAGGGAAAAGCTTTTCCACTCTGTCTAGGAAGGAGAAAGTGTGCCAGCACAGCAAATGCCCCCCGGACTTTCCCTGCAATTCAGCAAGTGCTTTGCAGCTTGAAATTGGAAGGAAAGCCTCAGATTTAGCAGCCAGATCTTCAGGAGGAGCAGCAGCGAGCACAGCATCGCTTTTGCAGCAGCTCCTTCCATGTGCATGTTTTTGGGAGTGGAAAGGCTTGCAGAGTGTTCAAGTAGCTTTTTCTCTCCGCTGGAAAGCTGCAGGCTCAGTGCCAGTGTTCTGCAGCTTCTTTCTTCACGTTTCAGCAGCTAGCACGCTCTCCGTGTGCAGGAGAAGCGGCTGAGGCTTCCTTGCCGGAGAAGCGGCACCTTCGCCGGCAGAGAGCCTCCGGCCGGCCGCGGTGCGCTCCGGAGCGGGGGCTTGTGCCGAAAGAGGCCGGCAAGAGGCGCTTACCTTCGGACAGCTCCGGATGCCCGTCTAATGCGTCTCTTGTCGCCTACACGGCAGGGAAAAGCTTTTCCACTCTGTCTAGGAAGGAGAAAGTGTGCCAGCACAGCAAATGCCTCCCGGACTTTCCCTGCAATTCAGCAAGTGCTTTGCAGCTTGAAATTGGAAGGAAAGCCTCAGATTTAGCAGCCAGAGCTTCAGGAGGAGCAGCAGCGAGCACAGCATCGCTTTTGCAGCAGCTCCTTCCATGTGCATGTTTTTGGGAGTGGAAAGGCTTGCAGAGTGTTCAAGTAGCTTTTTCTCTCCGCTGGAAAGCTGCAGGCTCAGTGCCAGTGTTCTGCAGCTTCTTTCTTCACGTTTCAGCAGCTAGCACGCTCTCCGTGTGCAGGAGAAGCGGCTGAGGCTTCCTTGCCGGAGAAGCGGCACCTTCGCCGGCAGAGAGCCTCCGGCCGGCCGCGGTGCGCTCCGGAGCGGGGGCTTGTGCCGAAAGAGGCCGGCAACAGGCGCTTACCTTCGGACAGCTCCGGATGTCCGTCTAATGCGTCTCTTGTCGCCTACACGGCAGGGAAAAGCTTTTCCACTCTGTCTAGGAAGGAGAAAGTGTGCCAGCACAGCAAATGCCTCCCGGACTTTCCCTGCAATTCAGCAAGTGCTTTGCAGCTTGAAATTGGAAGGAAAGCCTCAGATTTAGCAGCCAGAGCTTCAGGAGGAGCAGCAGCGAGCACAGCATCGCTTTTGCAGCAGCTCCTTCCATGTGCATGTTTTTGGGAGTGGAAAAGCTTGCAGAGTGTTCAAGTAGCTTTTTCTCTCCGCTGGAAAGCTGCAGGCTCAGTGCCAGTGTTCTGCAGCTTCTTTCTTCACGTTTCAGCAGCTAGCACGCTCTCCGTGTGCAGGAGAAGCGGCTGAGGCTTCCTTGCCGGAGAAGCGGCACCTTCGCCGGCAGAGAGCCTCCGGCCGGCCGCGGTGCGCTCCGGAGCGGGGGCTTGTGCCGAAAGAGGCCGGCAACAGGCGCTTACCTTCGGACAGCTCCGGATGCCCGTCTAATGCGTCTCTTGTCGCCTACACGGCAGGGCAAAGCTTTTCCACTCTGTCTAGGAAGGAGAAAGTGTGCCAGCACAGCAAATGCCCCCCGGACTTTCCCTGCAATTCAGCAAGTGCTTTGCAGCTTGAAATTGGAAGGAAAGCCTCAGATTTAGCAGCCAGAGCTTCAGGAGGAGCAGCAGCGAGCACAGCATCGCTTTTGCAGCAGCTCCTTCCATGTGCATGTTTTTGGGAGTGGAAAGGCTTGCAGAGTGTTCAAGTAGCTTTTTCTCTCCGCTGGAAAGCTGCAGGCTCAGTGCCAGTGTTCTGCAGCTTCTTTCTTCACGTTTCAGCAGCTAGCACGCTCTCCGTGTGCAGGAGAAGCGGCTGAGGCTTCCTTGCCGGAGAAGCGGCACCTTCGCCGGCAGAGAGCCTCCGGCCGGCCGCGGTGCGCTCCGGAGCGGGGGCTTGTGCCGAAAGAGGCCGGCAACAGGCGCTTACCTTCGGACAGCTCCGGATGCCCGTCTAATGCGTCTCTTGTCGCCTACACGGCAGGGAAAAGCTTTTCCACTCTGTCTAGGAAGGAGAAAGTGTGCCAGCACAGCAAGTGCCCCCCGGACTTTCCCTGCAATTCAGCAAGTGCTTTGCAGCTTGAAATTGGAAGGAAAGCCTCCGATTTAGCAGCCAGAGCTTCAGGAGGAGCAGCAGCGAGCACAGCATCGCTTTTGCAGCAGCTCCTTCCATGTGCATGTTTTTGGGAGTGGAAAGGCTTGCAGAGTGTTCAAGTAGCTTTTTCTCTCCGCTGGAAAGCTGCAGGCTCAGTGCCAGTGTTCTGCAGCTTCTTTCTTCACGTTTCAGCAGCTAGCACGCTCTCCGTGTGCAGGAGAAGCGGCTGAGGCTTCCTTGCCGGAGAAGCGGCACCTTCGCCGGCAGAGAGCCTCCGGCCGGCCGCGGTGCGCTCCGGAGCGGGGGCTTGTGCCGAAAGAGGCCGGCAACAGGCGCTTACCTTCGGACAGCTCCGGATGCCCGTCTAATGCGTCTCTTGTCGCCTACACGGCAGGGAAAAGCTTTTCCACTCTGTCTAGGAAGGAGAAAGTGTGCCAGCACAGCAAATGCCCCCCGGACTTTCCCTGCAATTCAGCAAGTGCTTTGCAGCTTGAAATTGGAAGGAAAGCCTCAGATTTAGCAGCCAGAGCTTCAGGAGGAGCAGCAGCGAGCACAGCATCGCTTTTGCAGCAGCTCCTTCCATGTGCATGTTTTTGGGAGTGGAAAGGCTTGCAGAGTGTTCAAGTAGCTTTTTCTCTCCGCTGGAAAGCTGCAGGCTCAGTGCCAGTGTTCTGCAGCTTCTTTCTTCACGTTTCAGCAGCTAGCACGCTCTCCGTGTGCAGGAGAAGCGGCTGAGGCTTCCTTGCCGGAGAAGCGGCACCTTCGCCGGCAGAGAGCCTCCGGCCGGCCGCGGTGCGCTCCGGAGCGGGGGCTTGTGCCGAAAGAGGCCGGCAACAGGCGCTTACCTTCGGACAGCTCCGGATGCCCGTCTAATGCGTCTCTTGTCGCCTACACGGCAGGGAAAAGCTTTTCCACTCTGTCTAGGAAGGAGAAAATGTGCCAGCACAGCAAATGCCTCCCGGACTTTCCCTGCAATTCAGCAAGTGCTTTGCAGCTTGAAATTGGAAGGAAAGCCTCAGATTTAGCAGCCAGAGCTTCAGGAGGAGCAGCAGCGAGCACAGCATCGCTTTTGCAGCAGCTCCTTCCATGTGCATGTTTTTGGGAGTGGAAAGGCTTGCAGAGTGTTCAAGTAGCTTTTTCTCTCCGCTGGAAAGCTGCAGGCTCAGTGCCAGTGTTCTGCAGCTTCTTTCTTCACGTTTCAGCAGCTAGCACGCTCTCCGTGTGCAGGAGAAGCGGCTGAGGCTTCCTTGCCGGAGAAGCGGCACCTTCGCCGGCAGAGAGCCTCCGGCCGGCCGCGGTGCGCTCCGGAGCGGGGGCTTGTGCCGAAAGAGGCCGGCAACAGGCGCTTACCTTCGGACAGCTCCGGATGCCCGTCTAATGCGTCTCTTGTCGCCTACACGGCAGGGAAAAGCTTTTCCACTCTGTCTAGGAAGGAGAAAGTGTGCCAGCACAGCAAATGCCCCCCGGACTTTCCCTGCAATTCAGCAAGTGCTTTGCAGCTTGAAATTGGAAGGAAAGCCTCCGATTTAGCAGCCAGAGCTTCAGGAGGAGCAGCAGCGAGCACAGCATCGCTTTTGCAGCAGCTCCTTCCATGTGCATGTTTTTGGGAGTGGAAAGGCTTGCAGAGTGTTCAAGTAGCTTTTTCTCTCCGCTGGAAAGCTGCAGGCTCAGTGCCAGTGTTCTGCAGCTTCTTTCTTCACGTTTCAGCAGCTAGCACGCTCTCCGTGTGCAGGAGAAGCGGCTGAGGCTTCCTTGCCGGAGAAGCGGCACCTTCGCCGGCAGAGAGCCTCCGGCCGGCCGCGGTGCGCTCCGGAGCGGGGGCTTGTGCCGAAAGAGGCCGGCAACAGGCGCTTACCTTCGGACAGCTCCGGATGCCCGTCTAATGCGTCTCTTGTCGCCTACACGGCAGGGAAAAGCTTTTCCACTCTGTCTAGGAAGGAGAAAGTGTGCCAGCACAGCAAGTGCCCCCCGGACTTTCCCTGCAATTCAGCAAGTGCTTTGCAGCTTGAAATTGGAAGGAAAGCCTCAGATTTAGCAGCCAGAGCTTCAGGAGGAGCAGCAGCGAGCACAGCATCGCTTTTGCAGCAGCTCCTTCCATGTGCATGTTTTTGGGAGTGGAAAGGCTTGCAGAGTGTTCAAGTAGCTTTTTCTCTCCGCTGGAAAGCTGCAGGCTCAGTGCCAGTGTTCTGCAGCTTCTTTCTTCACGTTTCAGCAGCTAGCACGCTCTCCGTGTGCAGGAGAAGCGGCTGAGGCTTCCTTGCCGGAGAAGCGGCACCTTCGCCGGCAGAGAGCCTCCGGCCGGCCGCGGTGCGCTCCGGAGCGGGGGCTTGTGCCGAAAGAGGCCGGCAACAGGCGCTTACCTTCGGACAGCTCCGGATGCCCGTCTAATGCGTCTCTTGTCGCCTACACGGCAGGGAAAAGCTTTTCCACTCTGTCTAGGAAGGAGAAAGTGTGCCAGCACAGCAAATGCCCCCCGGACTTTCCCTGCAATTCAGCAAGTGCTTTGCAGCTTGAAATTGGAAGGAAAGCCTCAGATTTAGCAGCCAGAGCTTCAGGAGGAGCAGCAGCGAGCACAGCATCGCTTTTGCAGCAGCTCCTTCCATGTGCATGTTTTTGGGAGTGGAAAGGCTTGCAGAGTGTTCAAGTAGCTTTTTCTCTCCGCTGGAAAGCTGCAGGCTCAGTGCCAGTGTTCTGCAGCTTCTTTCTTCACGTTTCAGCAGCTAGCACGCTCTCCGTGTGCAGGAGAAGCGGCTGAGGCTTCCTTGCCGGAGAAGCGGCACCTTCGCCGGCAGAGAGCCTCCGGCCGGCCGCGGTGCGCTCCGGAGCGGGGGCTTGTGCCGAAAGAGGCCGGCAACAGGCGCTTACCTTCGGACAGCTCCGGATGCCCGTCTCATGCGTCTCTTGTCGCCTACACGGCAGGGAAAAGCTTTTCCACTCTGTCTAGGAAGGAGAAAGTGTGCCAGCACAGCAAATGCCCCCCGGACTTTCCCTGCAATTCAGCAAGTGCTTTGCAGCTTGAAATTGGAAGGAAAGCCTCAGATTTAGCAGCCAGATCTTCAGGAGGAGCAGCAGCGAGCACAGCATCGCTTTTGCAGCAGCTCCTTCCATGTGCATGTTTTTGGGAGTGGAAAGGCTTGCAGAGTGTTCAAGTAGCTTTTTCTCTCCGCTGGAAAGCTGCAGGCTCAGTGCCAGTGTTCTGCAGCTTCTTTCTTCACGTTTCAGCAGCTAGCACGCTCTCCGTGTGCAGGAGAAGCGGCTGAGGCTTCCTTGCCGGAGAAGCGGCACCTTCGCCGGCAGAGAGCCTCCGGCCGGCCGCGGTGCGCTCCGGAGCGGGGGCTTGTGCCGAAAGAGGCCGGCAAGAGGCGCTTACCTTCGGACAGCTCCGGATGCCCGTCTAATGCGTCTCTTGTCGCCTACACGGCAGGGAAAAGCTTTTCCACTCTGTCTAGGAAGGAGAAAGTGTGCCAGCACAGCAAATGCCTCCCGGACTTTCCCTGCAATTCAGCAAGTGCTTTGCAGCTTGAAATTGGAAGGAAAGCCTCAGATTTAGCAGCCAGAGCTTCAGGAGGAGCAGCAGCGAGCACAGCATCGCTTTTGCAGCAGCTCCTTCCATGTGCATGTTTTTGGGAGTGGAAAGGCTTGCAGAGTGTTCAAGTAGCTTTTTCTCTCCGCTGGAAAGCTGCAGGCTCAGTGCCAGTGTTCTGCAGCTTCTTTCTTCACGTTTCAGCAGCTAGCACGCTCTCCGTGTGCAGGAGAAGCGGCTGAGGCTTCCTTGCCGGAGAAGCGGCACCTTCGCCGGCAGAGAGCCTCCGGCCGGCCGCGGTGCGCTCCGGAGCGGGGGCTTGTGCCGAAAGAGGCCGGCAACAGGCGCTTACCTTCGGACAGCTCCGGATGTCCGTCTAATGCGTCTCTTGTCGCCTACACGGCAGGGAAAAGCTTTTCCACTCTGTCTAGGAAGGAGAAAGTGTGCCAGCACAGCAAATGCCTCCCGGACTTTCCCTGCAATTCAGCAAGTGCTTTGCAGCTTGAAATTGGAAGGAAAGCCTCAGATTTAGCAGCCAGAGCTTCAGGAGGAGCAGCAGCGAGCACAGCATCGCTTTTGCAGCAGCTCCTTCCATGTGCATGTTTTTGGGAGTGGAAAAGCTTGCAGAGTGTTCAAGTAGCTTTTTCTCTCCGCTGGAAAGCTGCAGGCTCAGTGCCAGTGTTCTGCAGCTTCTTTCTTCACGTTTCAGCAGCTAGCACGCTCTCCGTGTGCAGGAGAAGCGGCTGAGGCTTCCTTGCCGGAGAAGCGGCACCTTCGCCGGCAGAGAGCCTCCGGCCGGCCGCGGTGCGCTCCGGAGCGGGGGCTTGTGCCGAAAGAGGCCGGCAACAGGCGCTTACCTTCGGACAGCTCCGGATGCCCGTCTAATGCGTCTCTTGTCGCCTACACGGCAGGGCAAAGCTTTTCCACTCTGTCTAGGAAGGAGAAAGTGTGCCAGCACAGCAAATGCCCCCCGGACTTTCCCTGCAATTCAGCAAGTGCTTTGCAGCTTGAAATTGGAAGGAAAGCCTCAGATTTAGCAGCCAGAGCTTCAGGAGGAGCAGCAGCGAGCACAGCATCGCTTTTGCAGCAGCTCCTTCCATGTGCATGTTTTTGGGAGTGGAAAGGCTTGCAGAGTGTTCAAGTAGCTTTTTCTCTCCGCTGGAAAGCTGCAGGCTCAGTGCCAGTGTTCTGCAGCTTCTTTCTTCACGTTTCAGCAGCTAGCACGCTCTCCGTGTGCAGGAGAAGCGGCTGAGGCTTCCTTGCCGGAGAAGCGGCACCTTCGCCGGCAGAGAGCCTCCGGCCGGCCGCGGTGCGCTCCGGAGCGGGGGCTTGTGCCGAAAGAGGCCGGCAACAGGCGCTTACCTTCGGACAGCTCCGGATGCCCGTCTAATGCGTCTCTTGTCGCCTACACGGCAGGGCAAAGCTTTTCCACTCTGTCTAGGAAGGAGAAAGTGTGCCAGCACAGCAAATGCCCCCCGGACTTTCCCTGCAATTCAGCAAGTGCTTTGCAGCTTGAAATTGGAAGGAAAGCCTCAGATTTAGCAGCCAGAGCTTCAGGAGGAGCAGCAGCGAGCACAGCATCGCTTTTGCAGCAGCTCCTTCCATGTGCATGTTTTTGGGAGTGGAAAGGCTTGCAGAGTGTTCAAGTAGCTTTTTCTCTCCGCTGGAAAGCTGCAGGCTCAGTGCCAGTGTTCTGCAGCTTCTTTCTTCACGTTTCAGCAGCTAGCACGCTCTCCGTGTGCAGGAGAAGCGGCTGAGGCTTCCTTGCCGGAGAAGCGGCACCTTCGCCGGCAGAGAGCCTCCGGCCGGCCGCGGTGCGCTCCGGAGCGGGGGCTTGTGCCGAAAGAGGCCGGCAACAGGCGCTTACCTTCGGACAGCTCCGGATGCCCGTCTAATGCGTCTCTTGTCGCCTACACGGCAGGGAAAAGCTTTTCCACTCTGTCTAGGAAGGAGAAAGTGTGCCAGCACAGCAAATGCCTCCCGGACTTTCCCTGCAATTCAGCAAGTGCTTTGCAGCTTGAAATTGGAAGGAAAGCCTCAGATTTAGCAGCCAGAGCTTCAGGAGGAGCAGCAGCGAGCACAGCATCGCTTTTGCAGCAGCTCCTTCCATGTGCATGTTTTTGGGAGTGGAAAGGCTTGCAGAGTGTTCAAGTAGCTTTTTCTCTCCGCTGGAAAGCTGCAGGCTCAGTGCCAGTGTTCTGCAGCTTCTTTCTTCACGTTTCAGCAGCTAGCACGCTCTCCGTGTGCAGGAGAAGCGGCTGAGGCTTCCTTGCCGGAGAAGCGGCACCTTCGCCGGCAGAGAGCCTCCGGCCGGCCGCGGTGCGCTCCGGAGCGGGGGCTTGTGCCGAAAGAGGCCGGCAACAGGCGCTTACCTTCGGACAGCTCCGGATGCCCGTCTAATGCGTCTCTTGTCGCCTACACGGCAGGGAAAAGCTTTTCCACTCTGTCTAGGAAGGAGAAAGTGTGCCAGCACAGCAAATGCCTCCCGGACTTTCCCTGCAATTCAGCAAGTGCTTTGCAGCTTGAAATTGGAAGGAAAGCCTCAGATTTAGCAGCCAGAGCTTCAGGAGGAGCAGCAGCGAGCACAGCATCGCTTTTGCAGCAGCTCCTTCCATGTGCATGTTTTTGGGAGTGGAAAGGCTTGCAGAGTGTTCAAGTAGCTTTTTCTCTCCGCTGGAAAGCTGCAGGCTCAGTGCCAGTGTTCTGCAGCTTCTTTCTTCACGTTTCAGCAGCTAGCACGCTCTCCGTGTGCAGGAGAAGCGGCTGAGGCTTCCTTGCCGGAGAAGCGGCACCTTCGCCGGCAGAGAGCCTCCGGCCGGCCGCGGTGCGCTCCGGAGCGGGGGCTTGTGCCGAAAGAGGCCGGCAACAGGCGCTTACCTTCGGACAGCTCCGGATGCCCGTCTAATGCGTCTCTTGTCGCCTACACGGCAGGGAAAAGCTTTTCCACTCTGTCTAGGAAGGAGAAAGTGTGCCAGCACAGCAAATGCCTCCCGGACTTTCCCTGCAATTCAGCAAGTGCTTTGCAGCTTGAAATTGGAAGGAAAGCCTCAGATTTAGCAGCCAGAGCTTCAGGAGGAGCAGCAGCGAGCACAGCATCGCTTTTGCAGCAGCTCCTTCCATGTGCATGTTTTTGGGAGTGGAAAGGCTTGCAGAGTGTTCAAGTAGCTTTTTCTCTCCGCTGGAAAGCTGCAGGCTCAGTGCCAGTGTTCTGCAGCTTCTTTCTTCACGTTTCAGCAGCTAGCACGCTCTCCGTGTGCAGGAGAAGCGGCTGAGGCTTCCTTGCCGGAGAAGCGGCACCTTCGCCGGCAGAGAGCCTCCGGCCGGCCGCGGTGCGCTCCGGAGCGGGGGCTTGTGCCGAAAGAGGCCGGCAACAGGCGCTTACCTTCGGACAGCTCCGGATGCCCGTCTAATGCGTCTCTTGTCGCCTACACGGCAGGGAAAAGCTTTTCCACTCTGTCTAGGAAGGAGAAAGTGTGCCAGCACAGCAAATGCCCCCCGGACTTTCCCTGCAATTCAGCAAGTGCTTTGCAGCTTGAAATTGGAAGGAAAGCCTCAGATTTAGCAGCCAGAGCTTCAGGAGGAGCAGCAGCGAGCACAGCATCGCTTTTGCAGCAGCTCCTTCCATGTGCATGTTTTTGGGAGTGGAAAGGCTTGCAGAGTGTTCAAGTAGCTTTTTCTCTCCGCTGGAAAGCTGCAGGCTCAGTGCCAGTGTTCTGCAGCTTCTTTCTTCACGTTTCAGCAGCTAGCACGCTCTCCGTGTGCAGGAGAAGCGGCTGAGGCTTCCTTGCCGGAGAAGCGGCACCTTCGCCGGCAGAGAGCCTCCGGCCGGCCGCGGTGCGCTCCGGAGCGGGGGCTTGTGCCGAAAGAGGCCGGCAACAGGCGCTTACCTTCGGACAGCTCCGGATGCCCGTCTAATGCGTCTCTTGTCGCCTACACGGCAGGGAAAAGCTTTTCCACTCTGTCTAGGAAGGAGAAAGTGTGCCAGCACAGCAAATGCCCCCCGGACTTTCCCTGCAATTCAGCAAGTGCTTTGCAGCTTGAAATTGGAAGGAAAGCCTCAGATTTAGCAGCCAGAGCTTCAGGAGGAGCAGCAGCGAGCACAGCATCGCTTTTGCAGCAGCTCCTTCCATGTGCATGTTTTTGGGAGTGGAAAGGCTTGCAGAGTGTTCAAGTAGCTTTTTCTCTCCGCTGGAAAGCTGCAGGCTCAGTGCCAGTGTTCTGCAGCTTCTTTCTTCACGTTTCAGCAGCTAGCACGCTCTCCGTGTGCAGGAGAAGCGGCTGAGGCTTCCTTGCCGGAGAAGCGGCACCTTCGCCGGCAGAGAGCCTCCGGCCGGCCGCGGTGCGCTCCGGAGCGGGGGCTTGTGCCGAAAGAGGCCGGCAACAGGCGCTTACCTTCGGACAGCTCCGGATGCCCGTCTAATGCGTCTCTTGTCGCCTACACGGCAGGGAAAAGCTTTTCCACTCTGTCTAGGAAGGAGAAAGTGTGCCAGCACAGCAAATGCCTCCCGGACTTTCCCTGCAATTCAGCAAGTGCTTTGCAGCTTGAAATTGGAAGGAAAGCCTCAGATTTAGCAGCCAGAGCTTCAGGAGGAGCAGCAGCGAGCACAGCATCGCTTTTGCAGCAGCTCCTTCCATGTGCATGTTTTTGGGAGTGGAAAGGCTTGCAGAGTGTTCAAGTAGCTTTTTCTCTCCGCTGGAAAGCTGCAGGCTCAGTGCCAGTGTTCTGCAGCTTCTTTCTTCACGTTTCAGCAGCTAGCACGCTCTCCGTGTGCAGGAGAAGCGGCTGAGGCTTCCTTGCCGGAGAAGCGGCACCTTCGCCGGCAGAGAGCCTCCGGCCGGCCGCGGTGCGCTCCGGAGCGGGGGCTTGTGCCGAAAGAGGCCGGCAACAGGCGCTTACCTTCGGACAGCTCCGGATGCCCGTCTAATGCGTCTCTTGTCGCCTACACGGCACGGAAAAGCTTTTCCACTCTGTCTAGGAAGGAGAAAGTGTGCCAGCACAGCAAATGCCCCCCGGACTTTCCCTGCAATTCAGCAAGTGCTTTGCAGCTTGAAATTGGAAGGAAAGCCTCAGATTTAGCAGCCAGAGCTTCAGGAGGAGCAGCAGCGAGCACAGCATCGCTTTTGCAGCAGCTCCTTCCATGTGCATGTTTTTGGGAGTGGAAAGGCTTGCAGAGTGTTCAAGTAGCTTTTTCTCTCCGCTGGAAAGCTGCAGGCTCAGTGCCAGTGTTCTGCAGCTTCTTTCTTCACGTTTCAGCAGCTAGCACGCTCTCCGTGTGCAGGAGAAGCGGCTGAGGCTTCCTTGCCGGAGAAGCGGCACCTTCGCCGGCAGAGAGCCTCCGGCCGGCCGCGGTGCGCTCCGGAGCGGGGGCTTGTGCCGAAAGAGGCCGGCAACAGGCGCTTACCTTCGGACAGCTCCGGATGCCCGTCTAATGCGTCTCTTGTCGCCTACACGGCAGGGAAAAGCTTTTCCACTCTGTCTAGGAAGGAGAAAGTGTGCCAGCACAGCAAATGCCTCCCGGACTTTCCCTGCAATTCAGCAAGTGCTTTGCAGCTTGAAATTGGAAGGAAAGCCTCAGATTTAGCAGCCAGAGCTTCAGGAGGAGCAGCAGCGAGCACAGCATCGCTTTTGCAGCAGCTCCTTCCATGTGCATGTTTTTGGGAGTGGAAAGGCTTGCAGAGTGTTCAAGTAGCTTTTTCTCTCCGCTGGAAAGCTGCAGGCTCAGTGCCAGTGTTCTGCAGCTTCTTTCTTCACGTTTCAGCAGCTAGCACGCTCTCCGTGTGCAGGAGAAGCGGCTGAGGCTTCCTTGCCGGAGAAGCGGCACCTTCGCCGGCAGAGAACCTCCGGCCGGCCGCGGTGCGCTCCGGAGCGGGGGCTTGTGCCGAAAGAGGCCGGCAACAGGCGCTTACCTTCGGACAGCTCCGGATGCCCGTCTAATGCGTCTCTTGTCGCCTACACGGCAGGGAAAAGCTTTTCCACTCTGTCTAGGAAGGAGAAAGTGTGCCAGCACAGCAAATGCCCCCCGGACTTTCCCTGCAATTCAGCAAGTGCTTTGCAGCTTGAAATTGGAAGGAAAGCCTCAGATTTAGCAGCCAGAGCTTCAGGAGGAGCAGCAGCGAGCACAGCATCGCTTTTGCAGCAGCTCCTTCCATGTGCATGTTTTTGGGAGTGGAAAGGCTTGCAGAGTGTTCAAGTAGCTTTTTCTCTCCGCTGGAAAGCTGCAGGCTCAGTGCCAGTGTTCTGCAGCTTCTTTCTTCACGTTTCAGCAGCTAGCACGCTCTCCGTGTGCAGGAGAAGCGGCTGAGGCTTCCTTGCCGGAGAAGCGGCACCTTCGCCGGCAGAGAGCCTCCGGCCGGCCGCGGTGCGCTCCGGAGCGGGGGCTTGTGCCGAAAGAGGCCGGCAACAGGCGCTTACCTTCGGACAGCTCCGGATGCCCGTCTAATGCGTCTCTTGTCGCCTTCACGGCAGGGCAAAGCTTTTCCACTCTGTCTAGGAAGGAGAAAGTGTGCCAGCACAGCAAATGCCTCCCGGACTTTCCCTGCAATTCAGCAAGTGCTTTGCAGCTTGAAATTGGAAGGAAAGCCTCAGATTTAGCAGCCAGAGCTTCAGGAGGAGCAGCAGCGAGCACAGCATCGCTTTTGCAGCAGCTCCTTCCATGTGCATGTTTTTGGGAGTGGAAAGGCTTGCAGAGTGTTCAAGTAGCTTTTTCTCTCCGCTGGAAAGCTGCAGGCTCAGTGCCAGTGTTCTGCAGCTTCTTTCTTCACGTTTCAGCAGCTAGCACGCTCTCCGTGTGCAGGAGAAGCGGCTGAGGCTTCCTTGCCGGAGAAGCGGCACCTTCGCCGGCAGAGAGCCTCCGGCCGGCCGCGGTGCGCTCCGGAGCGGGGGCTTGTGCCGAAAGAGGCCGGGAACAGGCGCTTACCTTCGGACAGCTCCGGATGCCCGTCTAATGCGTCTCTTGTCGCCTACACGGCAGGGAAAAGCTTTTCCACTCTGTCTAGGAAGGAGAAAGTGTGCCAGCACAGCAAATGCCTCCCGGACTTTCCCTGCAATTCAGCAAGTGCTTTGCAGCTTGAAATTGGAAGGAAAGCCTCAGATTTAGCAGCCAGAGCTTCAGGAGGAGCAGCAGCGAGCACAGCATCGCTTTTGCAGCAGCTCCTTCCATGTGCATGTTTTTGGGAGTGGAAAGGCTTGCAGAGTGTTCAAGTAGCTTTTTCTCTCCGCTGGAAAGCTGCAGGCTCAGTGCCAGTGTTCTGCAGCTTCTTTCTTCACGTTTCAGCAGCTAGCACGCTCTCCGTGTGCAGGAGAAGCGGCTGAGGCTTCCTTGCCGGAGAAGCGGCACCTTCGCCGGCAGAGAGCCTCCGGCCGGCCGCGGTGCGCTCCGGAGCGGGGGCTTGTGCCGAAAGAGGCCGGCAACAGGCGCTTACCTTCGGACAGCTCCGGATGCCCGTCTAATGCGTCTCTTGTCGCCTACACGGCAGGGAAAAGCTTTTCCACTCTGTCTAGGAAGGAGAAAGTGTGCCAGCACAGCAAATGCCCCCCGGACTTTCCCTGCAATTCAGCAAGTGCTTTGCAGCTTGAAATTGGAAGGAAAGCCTCAGATTTAGCAGCCAGAGCTTCAGGAGGAGCAGCAGCGAGCACAGCATCGCTTTTGCAGCAGCTCCTTCCATGTGCATGTTTTTGGGAGTGGAAAGGCTTGCAGAGTGTTCAAGTAGCTTTTTCTCTCCGCTGGAAAGCTGCAGGCTCAGTGCCAGTGTTCTGCAGCTTCTTTCTTCACGTTTCAGCAGCTAGCACGCTCTCCGTGTGCAGGAGAAGCGGCTGAGGCTTCCTTGCCGGAGAAGCGGCACCTTCGCCGGCAGAGAGCCTCCGGCCGGCCGCGGTGCGCTCCGGAGCGGGGGCTTGTGCCGAAAGAGGCCGGCAACAGGCGCTTACCTTCGGACAGCTCCGGATGCCCGTCTAATGCGTCTCTTGTCGCCTTCACGGCAGGGCAAAGCTTTTCCACTCTGTCTAGGAAGGAGAAAGTGTGCCAGCACAGCAAATGCCTCCCGGACTTTCCCTGCAATTCAGCAAGTGCTTTGCAGCTTGAAATTGGAAGGAAAGCCTCAGATTTAGCAGCCAGAGCTTCAGGAGGAGCAGCAGCGAGCACAGCATCGCTTTTGCAGCAGCTCCTTCCATGTGCAGGTTTTTGGGAGTGGAAAGGCTTGCAGAGTGTTCAAGTAGCTTTTTCTCTCCGCTGGAAAGCTGCAGGCTCAGTGCCAGTGTTCTGCAGCTTCTTTCTTCACGTTTCAGCAGCTAGCACGCTCTCCGTGTGCAGGAGAAGCGGCTGAGGCTTCCTTGCCGGAGAAGCGGCACCTTCGCCGGCAGAGAGCCTCCGGCCGGCCGCGGTGCGCTCCGGAGCGGGGGCTTGTGCCGAAAGAGGCCGGGAACAGGCGCTTACCTTCGGACAGCTCCGGATGCCCGTCTAATGCGTCTCTTGTCGCCTACACGGCAGGGAAAAGCTTTTCCACTCTGTCTAGGAAGGAGAAAGTGTGCCAGCACAGCAAATGCCTCCCGGACTTTCCCTGCAATTCAGCAAGTGCTTTGCAGCTTGAAATTGGAAGGAAAGCCTCAGATTTAGCAGCCAGAGCTTCAGGAGGAGCAGCAGCGAGCACAGCATCGCTTTTGCAGCAGCTCCTTCCATGTGCATGTTTTTGGGAGTGGAAAGGCTTGCAGAGTGTTCAAGTAGCTTTTTCTCTCCGCTGGAAAGCTGCAGGCTCAGTGCCAGTGTTCTGCAGCTTCTTTCTTCACGTTTCAGCAGCTAGCACGCTCTCCGTGTGCAGGAGAAGCGGCTGAGGCTTCCTTGCCGGAGAAGCGGCACCTTCGCCGGCAGAGAGCCTCCGGCCGGCCGCGGTGCGCTCCGGAGCGGGGGCTTGTGCCGAAAGAGGCCGGCAACAGGCGCTTACCTTCGGACAGCTCCGGATGCCCGTCTAATGCGTCTCTTGTCGCCTTCACGGCAGGGCAAAGCTTTTCCACTCTGTCTAGGAAGGAGAAAGTGTGCCAGCACAGCAAATGCCTCCCGGACTTTCCCTGCAATTCAGCAAGTGCTTTGCAGCTTGAAATTGGAAGGAAAGCCTCAGATTTAGCAGCCAGAGCTTCAGGAGGAGCAGCAGCGAGCACAGCATCGCTTTTGCAGCAGCTCCTTCCATGTGCATGTTTTTGGGAGTGGAAAGGCTTGCAGAGTGTTCAAGTAGCTTTTTCTCTCCGCTGGAAAGCTGCAGGCTCAGTGCCAGTGTTCTGCAGCTTCTTTCTTCACGTTTCAGCAGCTAGCACGCTCTCCGTGTGCAGGAGAAGCGGCTGAGGCTTCCTTGCCGGAGAAGCGGCACCTTCGCCGGCAGAGAGTCTCCGGCCGGCCGCGGTGCGCTCCGGAGCGGGGGCTTGTGCCGAAAGAGGCCGGCAACAGGCGCTTACCTTCGGACAGCTCCGGATGCCCGTCTAATGCGTCTCTTGTCGCCTACACGGCAGGGAAAAGCTTTTCCAATCTGTCTAGGAAGGAGAAAGTGTGCCAGCACAGCAAATGCCTCCCGGACTTTCCCTGCAATTCAGCAAGTGCTTTGCAGCTTGAAATTGGAAGGAAAGCCTCAGATTTAGCAGCCAGAGCTTCAGGAGGAGCAGCAGCGAGCACAGCATCGCTTTTGCAGCAGCTCCTTCCATGTGCATGTTTTTGGGAGTGGAAAGGCTTGCAGAGTGTTCAAGTAGCTTTTTCTCTCCGCTGGAAAGCTGCAGGCTCAGTGCCAGTGTTCTGCAGCTTCTTTCTTCACGTTTCAGCAGCTAGCACGCTCTCCGTGTGCAGGAGAAGCGGCTGAGGCTTCCTTGCCGGAGAAGCGGCACCTTCGCCGGCAGAGAGCCTCCGGCCGGCCGCGGTGCGCTCCGGAGCGGGGGCTTGTGCCGAAAGAGGCCGGCAACAGGCGCTTACCTTCGGACAGCTCCGGATGCCCGTCTAATGCGTCTCTTGTCGCCTACACGGCAGGGCAAAGCTTTTCCACTCTGTCTAGGAAGGAGAAAGTGTGCCAGCACAGCAAATGCCCCCCGGACTTTCCCTGCAATTCAGCAAGTGCTTTGCAGCTTGAAATTGGAAGGAAAGCCTCAGATTTAGCAGCCAGAGCTTCAGGAGGAGCAGCAGCGAGCACAGCATCGCTTTTGCAGCAGCTCCTTCCATGTGCATGTTTTTGGGAGTGGAAAGGCTTGCAGAGTGTTCAAGTAGCTTTTTCTCTCCGCTGGAAAGCTGCAGGCTCAGTGCCAGTGTTCTGCAGCTTCTTTCTTCACGTTTCAGCAGCTAGCACGCTCTCCGTGTGCAGGAGAAGCGGCTGAGGCTTCCTTGCCGGAGAAGCGGCACCTTCGCCGGCAGAGAACCTCCGGCCGGCCGCGGTGCGCTCCGGAGCGGGGGCTTGTGCCGAAAGAGGCCGGGAACAGGCGCTTACCTTCGGACAGCTCCGGATGCCCGTCTAATGCGTCTCTTGTCGCCTACACGGCAGGGAAAAGCTTTTCCGCTCTGTCTAGGAAGGAGAAAGTGTGCCAGCACAGCAAATGCCTCCCGGACTTTCCCTGCAATTCAGCAAGTGCTTTGCAGCTTGAAATTGGAAGGAAAGCCTCAGATTTAGCAGCCAGAGCTTCAGGAGGAGCAGCAGCGAGCACAGCATCGCTTTTGCAGCAGCTCCTTCCATGTGCATGTTTTTGGGAGTGGAAAGGCTTGCAGAGTGTTCAAGTAGCTTTTTCTCTCCGCTGGAAAGCTGCAGGCTCAGTGCCAGTGTTCTGCAGCTTCTTTCTTCACGTTTCAGCAGCTAGCACGCTCTCCGTGTGCAGGAGAAGCGGCTGAGGCTTCCTTGCCGGAGAAGCGGCACCTTCGCCGGCAGAGAGCCTCCGGCCGGCCGCGGTGCGCTCCGGAGCGGGGGCTTGTGCCGAAAGAGGCCGGCAACAGGCGCTTACCTTCGGACAGCTCCGGATGCCCGTCTAATGCGTCTCTTGTCGCCTACACGGCAGGGAAAAGCTTTTCCACTCTGTCTAGGAAGGAGAAAGTGTGCCAGCACAGCAAATGCCTCCCGGACTTTCCCTGCAATTCAGCAAGTGCTTTGCAGCTTGAAATTGGAAGGAAAGCCTCAGATTTAGCAGCCAGAGCTTCAGGAGGAGCAGCAGCGAGCACAGCATCGCTTTTGCAGCAGCTCCTTCCATGTGCATGTTTTTGGGAGTGGAAAGGCTTGCAGAGTGTTCAAGTAGCTTTTTCTCTCCGCTGGAAAGCTGCAGGCTCAGTGCCAGTGTTCTGCAGCTTCTTTCTTCACGTTTCAGCAGCTAGCACGCTCTCCGTGTGCAGGAGAAGCGGCTGAGGCTTCCTTGCCGGAGAAGCGGCACCTTCGCCGGCAGAGAGCCTCCGGCCGGCCGCGGTGCGCTCCGGAGCGGGGGCTTGTGCCGAAAGAGGCCGGCAACAGGCGCTTACCTTCGGACAGCTCCGGATGCCCGTCTAATGCGTCTCTTGTCGCCTACACGGCAGGGAAAAGCTTTTCCACTCTGTCTAGGAAGGAGAAAGTGTGCCAGCACAGCAAATGCCTCCCGGACTTTCCCTGCAATTCAGCAAGTGCTTTGCAGCTTGAAATTGGAAGGAAAGCCTCAGATTTAGCAGCCAGAGCTTCAGGAGGAGCAGCAGCGAGCACAGCATCGCTTTTGCAGCAGCTCCTTCCATGTGCATGTTTTTGGGAGTGGAAAGGCTTGCAGAGTGTTCAAGTAGCTTTTTCTCTCCGCTGGAAAGCTGCACGCTCAGTGCCAGTGTTCTGCAGCTTCTTTCTTCACGTTTCAGCAGCTAGCACGCTCTCCGTGTGCAGGAGAAGCGGCTGAGGCTTCCTTGCCGGAGAAGCGGCACCTTCGCCGGCAGAGAGCCTCCGGCCGGCCGCGGTGCGCTCCGGAGCGGGGGCTTGTGCCGAAAGAGGCCGGCAACAGGCGCTTACCTTCGGACAGCTCCGGATGCCCGTCTAATGCGTCTCTTGTCGCCTACACGGCAGGGAAAAGCTTTTCCACTCTGTCTAGGAAGGAGAAAGTGTGCCAGCACAGCAAATGCCTCCCGGACTTTCCCTGCAATTCAGCAAGTGCTTTGCAGCTTGAAATTGGAAGGAAAGCCTCAGATTTAGCAGCCAGAGCTTCAGGAGGAGCAGCAGCGAGCACAGCATCGCTTTTGCAGCAGCTCCTTCCATGTGCATGTTTTTGGGAGTGGAAAGGCTTGCAGAGTGTTCAAGTAGCTTTTTCTCTCCGCTGGAAAGCTGCAGGCTCAGTGCCAGTGTTCTGCAGCTTCTTTCTTCACGTTTCAGCAGCTAGCACGCTCTCCGTGTGCAGGAGAAGCGGCTGAGGCTTCCTTGCCGGAGAAGCGGCACCTTCGCCGGCAGAGAGCCTCCGGCCGGCCGCGGTGCGCTCCGGAGCGGGGGCTTGTGCCGAAAGAGGCCGGGAACAGGCGCTTACCTTCGGACAGCTCCGGATGCCCGTCTAATGCGTCTCTTGTCGCCTACACGGCAGGGAAAAGCTTTTCCACTCTGTCTAGGAAGGAGAAAGTGTGCCAGCACAGCAAATGCCTCCCGGACTTTCCCTGCAATTCAGCAAATGCTTTGCAGCTTGAAATTGGAAGGAAAGCCTCAGATTTAGCAGCCAGAGCTTCAGGAGGAGCAGCAGCGAGCACAGCATCGCTTTTGCAGCAGCTCCTTCCATGTGCATGTTTTTGGGAGTGGAAAGGCTTGCAGAGTGTTCAAGTAGCTTTTTCTCTCCGCTGGAAAGCTGCAGGCTCAGTGCCAGTGTTCTGCAGCTTCTTTCTTCACGTTTCAGCAGCTAGCACGCTCTCCGTGTGCAGGAGAAGCGGCTGAGGCTTCCTTGCCGGAGAAGCGGCACCTTCGCCGGCAGAGAGCCTCCGGCCGGCCGCGGTGCGCTCCGGAGCGGGGGCTTGTGCCGAAAGAGGCCGGCAACAGGCGCTTACCTTCGGACAGCTCCGGATGCCCGTCTAATGCGTCTCTTGTCGCCTACACGGCAGGGCAAAGCTTTTCCACTCTGTCTAGGAAGGAGAAAGTGTGCCAGCACAGCAAATGCCCCCCGGACTTTCCCTGCAATTCAGCAAGTGCTTTGCAGCTTGAAATTGGAAGGAAAGCCTCAGATTTAGCAGCCAGAGCTTCAGGAGGAGCAGCAGCGAGCACAGCATCGCTTTTGCAGCAGCTCCTTCCATGTGCATGTTTTTGGGAGTGGAAAGGCTTGCAGAGTGTTCAAGTAGCTTTTTCTCTCCGCTGGAAAGCTGCAGGCTCAGTGCCAGTGTTCTGCAGCTTCTTTCTTCACGTTTCAGCAGCTAGCACGCTCTCCGTGTGCAGGAGAAGCGGCTGAGGCTTCCTTGCCGGAGAAGCGGCACCTTCGCCGGCAGAGAGCCTCCGGCCGGCCGCGGTGCGCTCCGGAGCGGGGGCTTGTGCCGAAAGAGGCCGGCAACAGGCGCTTACCTTCGGACAGCTCCGGATGCCCGTCTAATGCGTCTCTTGTCGCCTACACGGCAGGGAAAAGCTTTTCCACTCTGTCTAGGAAGGAGAAAGTGTGCCAGCACAGCAAATGCCCCCCGGACTTTCCCTGCAATTCAGCAAGTGCTTTGCAGCTTGAAATTGGAAGGAAAGCCTCAGATTTAGCAGCCAGAGCTTCAGGAGGAGCAGCAGCGAGCACAGCATCGCTTTTGCAGCAGCTCCTTCCATGTGCATGTTTTTGGGAGTGGAAAGGCTTGCAGAGTGTTCAAGTAGCTTTTTCTCTCCGCTGGAAAGCTGCAGGCTCAGTGCCAGTGTTCTGCAGCTTCTTTCTTCACGTTTCAGCAGCTAGCACGCTCTCCGTGTGCAGGAGAAGCGGCTGAGGCTTCCTTGCCGGAGAAGCGGCACCTTCGCCGGCAGAGAGCCTCCGGCCGGCCGCGGTGCGCTCCGGAGCGGGGGCTTGTGCCGAAAGAGGCCGGCAACAGGCGCTTACCTTCGGACAGCTCCGGATGCCCGTCTAATGCGTCTCTTGTCGCCTACACGGCAGGGAAAAGCTTTTCCACTCTGTCTAGGAAGGAGAAAGTGTGCCAGCACAGCAAATGCCCCCCGGACTTTCCCTGCAATTCAGCAAGTGCTTTGCAGCTTGAAATTGGAAGGAAAGCCTCAGATTTAGCAGCCAGAGCTTCAGGAGGAGCAGCAGCGAGCACAGCATCGCTTTTGCAGCAGCTCCTTCCATGTGCATGTTTTTGGGAGTGGAAAGGCTTGCAGAGTGTTCAAGTAGCTTTTTCTCTCCGCTGGAAAGCTGCAGGCTCAGTGCCAGTGTTCTGCAGCTTCTTTCTTCACGTTTCAGCAGCTAGCACGCTCTCCGTGTGCAGGAGAAGCGGCTGAGGCTTCCTTGCCGGAGAAGCGGCACCTTCGCCGGCAGAGAGCCTCCGGCCGGCCGCGGTGCGCTCCGGAGCGGGGGCTTGTGCCGAAAGAGGCCGGCAACAGGCGCTTACCTTCGGACAGCTCCGGATGCCCGTCTAATGCGTCTCTTGTCGCCTACACGGCAGGGAAAAGCTTTTCCACTCTGTCTAGGAAGGAGAAAGTGTGCCAGCACAGCAAATGCCCCCCGGACTTTCCCTGCAATTCAGCAAGTGCTTTGCAGCTTGAAATTGGAAGGAAAGCCTCAGATTTAGCAGCCAGAGCTTCAGGAGGAGCAGCAGCGAGCACAGCATCGCTTTTGCAGCAGCTCCTTCCATGTGCATGTTTTTGGGAGTGGAAAGGCTTGCAGAGTGTTCAAGTAGCTTTTTCTCTCCGCTGGAAAGCTGCAGGCTCAGTGCCAGTGTTCTGCAGCTTCTTTCTTCACGTTTCAGCAGCTAGCACGCTCTCCGTGTGCAGGAGAAGCGGCTGAGGCTTCCTTGCCGGAGAAGCGGCACCTTCGCCGGCAGAGAGCCTCCGGCCGGCCGCGGTGCGCTCCGGAGCGGGGGCTTGTGCCGAAAGAGGCCGGGAACAGGCGCTTACCTTCGGACAGCTCCGGATGCCCGTCTAATGCGTCTCTTGTCGCCTACACGGCAGGGAAAAGCTTTTCCACTCTGTCTAGGAAGGAGAAAGTGTGCCAGCACAGCAAATGCCCCCCGGACTTTCCCTGCAATTCAGCAAGTGCTTTGCAGCTTGAAATTGGAAGGAAAGCCTCAGATTTAGCAGCCAGAGCTTCAGGAGGAGCAGCAGCGAGCACAGCATCGCTTTTGCAGCAGCTCCTTCCATGTGCATGTTTTTGGGAGTGGAAAGGCTTGCAGAGTGTTCAAGTAGCTTTTTCTCTCCGCTGGAAAGCTGCAGGCTCAGTGCCAGTGTTCTGCAGCTTCTTTCTTCACGTTTCAGCAGCTAGCACGCTCTCCGTGTGCAGGAGAAGCGGCTGAGGCTTCCTTGCCGGAGAAGCGGCACCTTCGCCGGCAGAGAGCCTCCGGCCGGCCGCGGTGCGCTCCGGAGCGGGGGCTTGTGCCGAAAGAGGCCGGCAACAGGCGCTTACCTTCGGACAGCTCCGGATGCCCGTCTAATGCGTCTCTTGTCGCCTACACGGCAGGGAAAAGCTTTTCCACTCTGTCTAGGAAGGAGAAAGTGTGCCAGCACAGCAAATGCCCCCCGGACTTTCCCTGCAATTCAGCAAGTGCTTTGCAGCTTGAAATTGGAAGGAAAGCCTCAGATTTAGCAGCCAGAGCTTCAGGAGGAGCAGCAGCGAGCACAGCATCGCTTTTGCAGCAGCTCCTTCCATGTGCATGTTTTTGGGAGTGGAAAGGCTTGCAGAGTGTTCAAGTAGCTTTTTCTCTCCGCTGGAAAGCTGCAGGCTCAGTGCCAGTGTTCTGCAGCTTCTTTCTTCACGTTTCAGCAGCTAGCACGCTCTCCGTGTGCAGGAGAAGCGGCTGAGGCTTCCTTGCCGGAGAAGCGGCACCTTCGCCGGCAGAGAGCCTCCGGCCGGCCGCGGTGCGCTCCGGAGCGGGGGCTTGTGCCGAAAGAGGCCGGCAACAGGCGCTTACCTTCGGACAGCTCCGGATGCCCGTCTAATGCGTCTCTTGTCGCCTACACGGCAGGGAAAAGCTTTTCCACTCTGTCTAGGAAGGAGAAAGTGTGCCAGCACAGCAAATGCCTCCTGGACTTTCCCTGCAATTCAGCAAGTGCTTTGCAGCTTGAAATTGGAAGGAAAGCCTCCGATTTAGCAGCCAGAGCTTCAGGAGGAGCAGCAGCGAGCACAGCATCGCTTTTGCAGCAGCTCCTTCCATGTGCATGTTTTTGGGAGTGGAAAGGCTTGCAGAGTGTTCAAGTAGCTTTTTCTCTCCGCTGGAAAGCTGCAGGCTCAGTGCCAGTGTTCTGCAGCTTCTTTCTTCACGTTTCAGCAGCTAGCACGCTCTCCGTGTGCAGGAGAAGCGGCTGAGGCTTCCTTGCCGGAGAAGCGGCACCTTCGCCGGCAGAGAGCCTCCGGCCGGCCGCGGTGCGCTCCGGAGCGGGGGCTTGTGCCGAAAGAGGCCGGCAACAGGCGCTTACCTTCGGACAGCTCCGGATGCCCGTCTAATGCGTCTCTTGTCGCCTACACGGCAGGGAAAAGCTTTTCCACTCTGTCTAGGAAGGAGAAAGTGTGCCAGCACAGCAAATGCCTCCCGGACTTTCCCTGCAATTCAGCAAGTGCTTTGCAGCTTGAAATTGGAAGGAAAGCCTCAGATTTAGCAGCCAGAGCTTCAGGAGGAGCAGCAGCGAGCACAGCATCGCTTTTGCAGCAGCTCCTTCCATGTGCATGTTTTTGGGAGTGGAAAGGCTTGCAGAGTGTTCAAGTAGCTTTTTCTCTCCGCTGGAAAGCTGCAGGCTCAGTGCCAGTGTTCTGCAGCTTCTTTCTTCACGTTTCAGCAGCTAGCACGCTCTCCGTGTGCAGGAGAAGCGGCTGAGGCTTCCTTGCCGGAGAAGCGGCACCTTCGCCGGCAGAGAGCCTCCGGCCGGCCGCGGTGCGCTCCGGAGCGGGGGCTTGTGCCGAAAGAGGCCGGCAACAGGCGCTTACCTTCGGACAGCTCCGGATGCCCGTCTAATGCGTCTCTTGTCGCCTACACGGCAGGGCAAAGCTTTTCCACTCTGTCTAGGAAGGAGAAAGTGTGCCAGCACAGCAAATGCCTCCCGGACTTTCCCTGCAATTCAGCAAGTGCTTTGCAGCTTGAAATTGGAAGGAAAGCCTCAGATTTAGCAGCCAGAGCTTCAGGAGGAGCAGCAGCGAGCACAGCATCGCTTTTGCAGCAGCTCCTTCCATGTGCATGTTTTTGGGAGTGGAAAGGCTTGCAGAGTGTTCAAGTAGCTTTTTCTCTCCGCTGGAAAGCTGCAGGCTCAGTGCCAGTGTTCTGCAGCTTCTTTCTTCACGTTTCAGCAGCTAGCACGCTCTCCGTGTGCAGGAGAAGCGGCTGAGGCTTCCTTGCCGGAGAAGCGGCACCTTCGCCGGCAGAGAGCCTCCGGCCGGCCGCGGTGCGCTCCGGAGCGGGGGCTTGTGCCGAAAGAGGCCGGCAACAGGCGCTTACCTTCGGACAGCTCCGGATGCCCGTCTAATGCGTCTCTTGTCGCCTACACGGCAGGGAAAAGCTTTTCCACTCTGTCTAGGAAGGAGAAAGTGTGCCAGCACAGCAAATGCCTCCCGGACTTTCCCTGCAATTCAGCAAGTGCTTTGCAGCTTGAAATTGGAAGGAAAGCCTCCGATTTAGCAGCCAGAGCTTCAGGAGGAGCAGCAGCGAGCACAGCATCGCTTTTGCAGCAGCTCCTTCCATGTGCATGTTTTTGGGAGTGGAAAGGCTTGCAGAGTGTTCAAGTAGCTTTTTCTCTCCGCTGGAAAGCTGCAGGCTCAGTGCCAGTGTTCTGCAGCTTCTTTCTTCACGTTTCAGCAGCTAGCACGCTCTCCGTGTGCAGGAGAAGCGGCTGAGGCTTCCTTGCCGGAGAAGCGGCACCTTCGCCGGCAGAGAGCCTCCGGCCGGCCGCGGTGCGCTCCGGAGCGGGGGCTTGTGCCGAAAGAGGCCGGCAACAGGCGCTTACCTTCGGACAGCTCCGGATGCCCGTCTAATGCGTCTCTTGTCGCCTACACGGCAGGGAAAAGCTTTTCCACTCTGTCTAGGAAGGAGAAAGTGTGCCAGCACAGCAAATGCCTCCCGGACTTTCCCTGAAATTCAGCAAGTGCTTTGCAGCTTGAAATTGGAAGGAAAGCCTCAGATTTAGCAGCCAGAGCTTCAGGAGGAGCAGCAGCGAGCACAGCATCGCTTTTGCAGCAGCTCCTTCCATGTGCATGTTTTTGGGAGTGGAAAGGCTTGCAGAGTGTTCAAGTAGCTTTTTCTCTCCGCTGGAAAGCTGCAGGCTCAGTGCCAGTGTTCTGCAGCTTCTTTCTTCACGTTTCAGCAGCTAGCACGCTCTCCGTGTGCAGGAGAAGCGGCTGAGGCTTCCTTGCCGGAGAAGCGGCACCTTCGCCGGCAGAGAGCCTCCGGCCGGCCGCGGTGCGCTCCGGAGCGGGGGCTTGTGCCGAAAGAGGCCGGCAACAGGCGCTTACCTTCGGACAGCTCCGGATGCCCGTCTAATGCGTCTCTTGTCGCCTACACGGCAGGGCAAAGCTTTTCCACTCTGTCTAGGAAGGAGAAAGTGTGCCAGCACAGCAAATGCCCCCCGGACTTTCCCTGCAATTCAGCAAGTGCTTTGCAGCTTGAAATTGGAAGGAAAGCCTCAGATTTAGCAGCCAGAGCTTCAGGAGGAGCAGCAGCGAGCACAGCATCGCTTTTGCAGCAGCTCCTTCCATGTGCATGTTTTTGGGAGTGGAAAGGCTTGCAGAGTGTTCAAGTAGCTTTTTCTCTCCGCTGGAAAGCTGCAGGCTCAGTGCCAGTGTTCTGCAGCTTCTTTCTTCACGTTTCAGCAGCTAGCACGCTCTCCGTGTGCAGGAGAAGCGGCTGAGGCTTCCTTGCCGGAGAAGCGGCACCTTCGCCGGCAGAGAGCCTCCGGCCGGCCGCGGTGCGCTCCGGAGCGGGGGCTTGTGCCGAAAGAGGCCGGCAACAGGCGCTTACCTTCGGACAGCTCCGGATGCCCGTCTAATGCGTCTCTTGTCGCCTACACGGCAGGGAAAAGCTTTTCCACTCTGTCTAGGAAGGAGAAAGTGTGCCAGCACAGCAAATGCCTCCCGGACTTTCCCTGCAATTCAGCAAGTGCTTTGCAGCTTGAAATTGGAAGGAAAGCCTCAGATTTAGCAGCCAGAGCTTCAGGAGGAGCAGCAGCGAGCACAGCATCGCTTTTGCAGCAGCTCCTTCCATGTGCATGTTTTTGGGAGTGGAAAGGCTTGCAGAGTGTTCAAGTAGCTTTTTCTCTCCGCTGGAAAGCTGCAGGCTCAGTGCCAGTGTTCTGCAGCTTCTTTCTTCACGTTTCAGCAGCTAGCACGCTCTCCGTGTGCAGGAGAAGCGGCTGAGGCTTCCTTGCCGGAGAAGCGGCACCTTCGCCGGCAGAGAGCCTCCGGCCGGCCGCGGTGCGCTCCGGAGCGGGGGCTTGTGCCGAAAGAGGCCGGCAACAGGCGCTTACCTTCGGACAGCTCCGGATGCCCGTCTAATGCGTCTCTTGTCGCCTACACGGCAGGGAAAAGCTTTTCCACTCTGTCTAGGAAGGAGAAAGTGTGCCAGCACAGCAAATGCCTCCCGGACTTTCCCTGCAATTCAGCAAGTGCTTTGCAGCTTGAAATTGGAAGGAAAGCCTCAGATTTAGCAGCCAGAGCTTCAGGAGGAGCAGCAGCGAGCACAGCATCGCTTTTGCAGCAGCTCCTTCCATGTGCATGTTTTTGGGAGTGGAAAGGCTTGCAGAGTGTTCAAGTAGCTTTTTCTCTCCGCTGGAAAGCTGCAGGCTCAGTGCCAGTGTTCTGCAGCTTCTTTCTTCACGTTTCAGCAGCTAGCACGCTCTCCGTGTGCAGGAGAAGCGGCTGAGGCTTCCTTGCCGGAGAAGCGGCACCTTCGCCGGCAGAGAGCCTCCGGCCGGCCGCGGTGCGCTCCGGAGCGGGGGCTTGTGCCGAAAGAGGCCGGCAACAGGCGCTTACCTTCGGACAGCTCCGGATGCCCGTCTAATGCGTCTCTTGTCGCCTACACGGCAGGGAAAAGCTTTTCCACTCTGTCTAGGAAGGAGAAAAGGTGCCAGCACAGCAAGTGCCCCCCGGACTTTCCCTGCAATTCAGCAAGTGCTTTGCAGCTTGAAATTGGAAGGAAAGCCTCAGATTTAGCAGCCAGAGCTTCAGGAGGAGCAGCAGCGAGCACAGCATCGCTTTTGCAGCAGCTCCTTCCATGTGCATGTTTTTGGGAGTGGAAAGGCTTGCAGAGTGTTCAAGTAGCTTTTTCTCTCCGCTGGAAAGCTGCAGGCTCAGTGCCAGTGTTCTGCAGCTTCTTTCTTCACGTTTCAGCAGCTAGCACGCTCTCCGTGTGCAGGAGAAGCGGCTGAGGCTTCCTTGCCGGAGAAGCGGCACCTTCGCCGGCAGAGAGCCTCCGGCCGGCCGCGGTGCGCTCCGGAGCGGGGGCTTGTGCCGAAAGAGGCCGGCAACAGGCGCTTACCTTCGGACAGCTCCGGATGCCCGTCTAATGCGTCTCTTGTCGCCTACACGGCAGGGAAAAGCTTTTCCACTCTGTCTAGGAAGGAGAAAGTGTGCCAGCACAGCAAATGCCTCCCGGACTTTCCCTGCAATTCAGCAAGTGCTTTGCAGCTTGAAATTGGAAGGAAAGCCTCAGATTTAGCAGCCAGAGCTTCAGGAGGAGCAGCAGCGAGCACAGCATCGCTTTTGCAGCAGCTCCTTCCATGTGCATGTTTTTGGGAGTGGAAAGGCTTGCAGAGTGTTCAAGTAGCTTTTTCTCTCCGCTGGAAAGCTGCAGGCTCAGTGCCAGTGTTCTGCAGCTTCTTTCTTCACGTTTCAGCAGCTAGCACGCTCTCCGTGTGCAGGAGAAGCGGCTGAGGCTTCCTTGCCGGAGAAGCGGCACCTTCGCCGGCAGAGAGCCTCCGGCCGGCCGCGGTGCGCTCCGGAGCGGGGGCTTGTGCCGAAAGAGGCCGGGAACAGGCGCTTACCTTCGGACAGCTCCGGATGCCCGTCTAATGCGTCTCTTGTCGCCTACACGGCAGGGAAAAGCTTTTCCACTCTGTCTAGGAAGGAGAAAGTGTGCCAGCACAGCAAATGCCCCCCGGACTTTCCCTGCAATTCAGCAAGTGCTTTGCAGCTTGAAATTGGAAGGAAAGCCTCAGATTTAGCAGCCAGAGCTTCAGGAGGAGCAGCAGCGAGCACAGCATCGCTTTTGCAGCAGCTCCTTCCATGTGCATGTTTTTGGGAGTGGAAAGGCTTGCAGAGTGTTCAAGTAGCTTTTTCTCTCCGCTGGAAAGCTGCAGGCTCAGTGCCAGTGTTCTGCAGCTTCTTTCTTCACGTTTCAGCAGCTAGCACGCTCTCCGTGTGCAGGAGAAGCGGCTGAGGCTTCCTTGCCGGAGAAGCGGCACCTTCGCCGGCAGAGAGCCTCCGGCCGGCCGCGGTGCGCTCCGGAGCGGGGGCTTGTGCCGAAAGAGGCCGGCAACAGGCGCTTACCTTCGGACAGCTCCGGATGCCCGTCTAATGCGTCTCTTGTCGCCTACACGGCAGGGAAAAGCTTTTCCACTCTGTCTAGGAAGGAGAAAGTGTGCCAGCACAGCAAATGCCTCCCGGACTTTCCCTGCAATTCAGCAAGTGCTTTGCAGCTTGAAATTGGAAGGAAAGCCTCAGATTTAGCAGCCAGAGCTTCAGGAGGAGCAGCAGCGAGCACAGCATCGCTTTTGCAGCAGCTCCTTCCATGTGCATGTTTTTGGGAGTGGAAAGGCTTGCAGAGTGTTCAAGTAGCTTTTTCTCTCCGCTGGAAAGCTGCAGGCTCAGTGCCAGTGTTCTGCAGCTTCTTTCTTCACGTTTCAGCAGCTAGCACGCTCTCCGTGTGCAGGAGAAGCGGCTGAGGCTTCCTTGCCGGAGAAGCGGCACCTTCGCCGGCAGAGAGCCTCCGGCCGGCCGCGGTGCGCTCCGGAGCGGGGGCTTGTGCCGAAAGAGGCCGGCAACAGGCGCTTACCTTCGGACAGCTCCGGATGCCCGTCTAATGCGTCTCTTGTCGCCTACACGGCAGGGAAAAGCTTTTCCACTCTGTCTAGGAAAGAGAAAGTGTGCCAGCACAGCAAATGCCTCCCGGACTTTCCCTGCAATTCAGCAAGTGCTTTGCAGCTTGAAATTGGAAGGAAAGCCTCAGATTTAGCAGCCAGAGCTTCAGGAGGAGCAGCAGCGAGCACAGCATCGCTTTTGCAGCAGCTCCTTCCATGTGCATGTTTTTGGGAGTGGAAAGGCTTGCAGAGTGTTCAAGTAGCTTTTTCTCTCCGCTGGAAAGCTGCACGCTCAGTGCCAGTGTTCTGCAGCTTCTTTCTTCACGTTTCAGCAGCTAGCACGCTCTCCGTGTGCAGGAGAAGCGGCTGAGGCTTCCTTGCCGGAGAAGCGGCACCTTCGCCGGCAGAGAGCCTCCGGCCGGCCGCGGTGCGCTCCGGAGCGGGGGCTTGTGCCGAAAGAGGCCGGCAAGAGGCGCTTACCTTCGGACAGCTCCGGATGCCCGTCTAATGCGTCTCTTGTCGCCTACACGGCAGGGAAAAGCTTTTCCACTCTGTCTAGGAAGGAGAAAGTGTGCCAGCACAGCAAATGCCTCCCGGACTTTCCCTGCAATTCAGCAAGTGCTTTGCAGCTTGAAATTGGAAGGAAAGCCTCAGATTTAGCAGCCAGAGCTTCAGGAGGAGCAGCAGCGAGCACAGCATCGCTTTTGCAGCAGCTCCTTCCATGTGCATGTTTTTGGGAGTGGAAAGGCTTGCAGAGTGTTCAAGTAGCTTTTTCTCTCCGCTGGAAAGCTGCACGCTCAGTGCCAGTGTTCTGCAGCTTCTTTCTTCACGTTTCAGCAGCTAGCACGCTCTCCGTGTGCAGGAGAAGCGGCTGAGGCTTCCTTGCCGGAGAAGCGGCACCTTCGCCGGCAGAGAGCCTCCGGCCGGCCGCGGTGCGCTCCGGAGCGGGGGCTTGTGCCGAAAGAGGCCGGCAACAGGCGCTTACCTTCGGACAGCTCCGGATGCCCGTCTAATGCGTCTCTTGTCGCCTACACGGCAGGGAAAAGCTTTTCCACTCTGTCTAGGAAGGAGAAAGTGTGCCAGCACAGCAAATGCCTCCCGGACTTTCCCTGCAATTCAGCAAGTGCTTTGCAGCTTGAAATTGGAAGGAAAGCCTCAGATTTAGCAGCCAGAGCTTCAGGAGGAGCAGCAGCGAGCACAGCATCGCTTTTGCAGCAGCTCCTTCCATGTGCATGTTTTTGGGAGTGGAAAAGCTTGCAGAGTGTTCAAGTAGCTTTTTCTCTCCGCTGGAAAGCTGCACGCTCAGTGCCAGTGTTCTGCAGCTTCTTTCTTCACGTTTCAGCAGCTAGCACGCTCTCCGTGTGCAGGAGAAGCGGCTGAGGCTTCCTTGCCGGAGAAGCGGCACCTTCGCCGGCAGAGAGCCTCCGGCCGGCCGCGGTGCGCTCCGGAGCGGGGGCTTGTGCCGAAAGAGGCCGGGAACAGGCGCTTACCTTCGGACAGCTCCGGATGTCCGTCTAATGCGTCTCTTGTCGCCTACACGGCAGGGAAAAGCTTTTCCACTCTGTCTAGGAAGGAGAAAGTGTGCCAGCACAGCAAATGCCCCCCGGACTTTCCCTGCAATTCAGCAAGTGCTTTGCAGCTTGAAATTGGAAGGAAAGCCTCAGATTTAGCAGCCAGAGCTTCAGGAGGAGCAGCAGCGAGCACAGCATCGCTTTTGCAGCAGCTCCTTCCATGTGCATGTTTTTGGGAGTGGAAAGGCTTGCAGAGTGTTCAAGTAGCTTTTTCTCTCCGCTGGAAAGCTGCAGGCTCAGTGCCAGTGTTCTGCAGCTTCTTTCTTCACGTTTCAGCAGCTAGCACGCTCTCCGTGTGCAGGAGAAGCGGCTGAGGCTTCCTTGCCGGAGAAGCGGCACCTTCGCCGGCAGAGAGCCTCCGGCCGGCCGCGGTGCGCTCCGGAGCGGGGGCTTGTGCCGAAAGAGGCCGGCAACAGGCGCTTACCTTCGGACAGCTCCGGATGCCCGTCTAATGCGTCTCTTGTCGCCTACACGGCAGGGCAAAGCTTTTCCACTCTGTCTAGGAAGGAGAAAGTGTGCCAGCACAGCAAATGCCCCCCGGACTTTCCCTGCAATTCAGCAAGTGCTTTGCAGCTTGAAATTGGAAGGAAAGCCTCAGATTTAGCAGCCAGAGCTTCAGGAGGAGCAGCAGCGAGCACAGCATCGCTTTTGCAGCAGCTCCTTCCATGTGCATGTTTTTGGGAGTGGAAAGGCTTGCAGAGTGTTCAAGTAGCTTTTTCTCTCCGCTGGAAAGCTGCAGGCTCAGTGCCAGTGTTCTGCAGCTTCTTTCTTCACGTTTCAGCAGCTAGCACGCTCTCCGTGTGCAGGAGAAGCGGCTGAGGCTTCCTTGCCGGAGAAGCGGCACCTTCGCCGGCAGAGAGCCTCCGGCCGGCCGCGGTGCGCTCCGGAGCGGGGGCTTGTGCCGAAAGAGGCCGGCAACAGGCGCTTACCTTCGGACAGCTCCGGATGCCCGTCTAATGCGTCTCTTGTCGCCTACACGGCAGAGAAAAGCTTTTCCACTCTGTCTAGGAAGGAGAAAGTGTGCCAGCACAGCAAATGCCCCCCGGACTTTCCCTGCAATTCAGCAAGTGCTTTGCAGCTTGAAATTGGAAGGAAAGCCTCAGATTTAGCAGCCAGAGCTTCAGGAGGAGCAGCAGCGAGCACAGCATCGCTTTTGCAGCAGCTCCTTCCATGTGCATGTTTTTGGGAGTGGAAAGGCTTGCAGAGTGTTCAAGTAGCTTTTTCTCTCCGCTGGAAAGCTGCAGGCTCAGTGCCAGTGTTCTGCAGCTTCTTTCTTCACGTTTCAGCAGCTAGCACGCTCTCCGTGTGCAGGAGAAGCGGCTGAGGCTTCCTTGCCGGAGAAGCGGCACCTTCGCCGGCAGAGAGCCTCCGGCCGGCCGCGGTGCGCTCCGGAGCGGGGGCTTGTGCCGAAAGAGGCCGGCAACAGGCGCTTACCTTCGGACAGCTCCGGATGCCCGTCTAATGCGTCTCTTGTCGCCTACACGGCAGGGAAAAGCTTTTCCACTCTGTCTAGGAAGGAGAAAGTGTGCCAGCACAGCAAATGCCTCCCGGACTTTCCCTGCAATTCAGCAAGTGCTTTGCAGCTTGAAATTGGAAGGAAAGCCTCAGATTTAGCAGCCAGAGCTTCAGGAGGAGCAGCAGCGAGCACAGCATCGCTTTTGCAGCAGCTCCTTCCATGTGCATGTTTTTGGGAGTGGAAAGGCTTGCAGAGTGTTCAAGTAGCTTTTTCTCTCCGCTGGAAAGCTGCAGGCTCAGTGCCAGTGTTCTGCAGCTTCTTTCTTCACGTTTCAGCAGCTAGCACGCTCTCCGTGTGCAGGAGAAGCGGCTGAGGCTTCCTTGCCGGAGAAGCGGCACCTTCGCCGGCAGAGAGCCTCCGGCCGGCCGCGGTGCGCTCCGGAGCGGGGGCTTGTGCCGAAAGAGGCCGGCAACAGGCGCTTACCTTCGGACAGCTCCGGATGCCCGTCTAATGCGTCTCTTGTCGCCTACACGGCAGGGAAAAGCTTTTCCACTCTGTCTAGGAAGGAGAAAAGGTGCCAGCACAGCAAGTGCCCCCCGGACTTTCCCTGCAATTCAGCAAGTGCTTTGCAGCTTGAAATTGGAAGGAAAGCCTCAGATTTAGCAGCCAGAGCTTCAGGAGGAGCAGCAGCGAGCACAGCATCGCTTTTGCAGCAGCTCCTTCCATGTGCATGTTTTTGGGAGTGGAAAGGCTTGCAGAGTGTTCAAGTAGCTTTTTCTCTCCGCTGGAAAGCTGCAGGCTCAGTGCCAGTGTTCTGCAGCTTCTTTCTTCACGTTTTAGCAGCTAGCACGCTCTCCGTGTGCAGGAGAAGCGGCTGAGGCTTCCTTGCCGGAGAAGCGGCACCTTCGCCGGCAGAGAGCCTCCGGCCGGCCGCGGTGCGCTCCGGAGCGGGGGCTTGTGCCGAAAGAGGCCGGGAACAGGCGCTTACCTTCGGACAGCTCCGGATGCCCGTCTAATGCGTCTCTTGTCGCCTACACGGCAGGGAAAAGCTTTTCCACTCTGTCTAGGAAGGAGAAAGTGTGCCAGCACAGCAAATGCCTCCC
This sequence comes from Fringilla coelebs, assembly GCF_963513975.1. Lineage (NCBI taxonomy): Eukaryota > Metazoa > Chordata > Aves > Passeriformes > Fringillidae > Fringilla > Fringilla coelebs. Next base: position 108,993 of record NW_028167276.1, on the reverse strand, counting down.
GGACTTTCCCTGCAATTCAGCAAGTGCTTTGCAGCTTGAAATTGGAAGGAAAGCCTCAGATTTAGCAGCCAGAGCTTCAGGAGGAGCAGCAGCGAGCACAGCATCGCTTTTGCAGCAGCTCCTTCCATGTGCATGTTTTTGGGAGTGGAAAGGCTTGCAGAGTGTTCAAGTAGCTTTTTCTCTCCGCTGGAAAGCTGCAGGCTCAGTGCCAGTGTTCTGCAGCTTCTTTCTTCACGTTTCAGCAGCTAGCACGCTCTCCGTGTGCAGGAGAAGCGGCTGAGGCTTCCTTGCCGGAGAAGCGGCACCTTCGCCGGCAGAGAGCCTCCGGCCGGCCGCGGTGCGCTCCGGAGCGGGGGCTTGTGCCGAAAGAGGCCGGCAACAGGCGCTTACCTTCGGACAGCTCCGGATGCCCGTCTAATGCGTCTCTTGTCGCCTACACGGCAGGGAAAAGCTTTTCCACTCTGTCTAGGAAGGAGAAAGTGTGCCAGCACAGCAAATGCCTCCCGGACTTTCCCTGCAATTCAGCAAGTGCTTTGCAGCTTGAAATTGGAAGGAAAGCCTCAGATTTAGCAGCCAGAGCTTCAGGAGGAGCAGCAGCGAGCACAGCATCGCTTTTGCAGCAGCTCCTTCCATGTGCATGTTTTTGGGAGTGGAAAGGCTTGCAGAGTGTTCAAGTAGCTTTTTCTCTCCGCTGGAAAGCTGCAGGCTCAGTGCCAGTGTTCTGCAGCTTCTTTCTTCACGTTTCAGCAGCTAGCACGCTCTCCGTGTGCAGGAGAAGCGGCTGAGGCTTCCTTGCCGGAGAAGCGGCACCTTCGCCGGCAGAGAGCCTCCGGCCGGCCGCGGTGCGCTCCGGAGCGGGGGCTTGTGCCGAAAGAGGCCGGCAACAGGCGCTTACCTTCGGACAGCTCCGGATGCCCGTCTAATGCGTCTCTTGTCGCCTACACGGCAGGGAAAAGCTTTTCCACTCTGTCTAGGAAGGAGAAAGTGTGCCAGCACAGCAAATGCCTCCCGGACTTTCCCTGCAATTCAGCAAGTGCTTTGCAGCTTGAAATTGGAAGGAAAGCCTCAGATTTAGCAGCCAGAGCTTCAGGAGGAGCAGCAGCGAGCACAGCATCGCTTTTGCAGCAGCTCCTTCCATGTGCATGTTTTTGGGAGTGGAAAGGCTTGCAGAGTGTTCAAGTAGCTTTTTCTCTCCGCTGGAAAGCTGCAGGCTCAGTGCCAGTGTTCTGCAGCTTCTTTCTTCACGTTTCAGCAGCTAGCACGCTCTCCGTGTGCAGGAGAAGCGGCTGAGGCTTCCTTGCCGGAGAAGCGGCACCTTCGCCGGCAGAGAGCCTCCGGCCGGCCGCGGTGCGCTCCGGAGCGGGGGCTTGTGCCGAAAGAGGCCGGCAACAGGCGCTTACCTTCGGACAGCTCCGGATGCCCGTCTAATGCGTCTCTTGTCGCCTACACGGCAGGGAAAAGCTTTTCCACTCTGTCTAGGAAGGAGAAAGTGTGCCAGCACAGCAAATGCCCCCCGGACTTTCCCTGCAATTCAGCAAGTGCTTTGCAGCTTGAAATTGGAAGGAAAGCCTCAGATTTAGCAGCCAGAGCTTCAGGAGGAGCAGCAGCGAGCACAGCATCGCTTTTGCAGCAGCTCCTTCCATGTGCATGTTTTTGGGAGTGGAAAGGCTTGCAGAGTGTTCAAGTAGCTTTTTCTCTCCGCTGGAAAGCTGCAGGCTCAGTGCCAGTGTTCTGCAGCTTCTTTCTTCACGTTTCAGCAGCTAGCACGCTCTCCGTGTGCAGGAGAAGCGGCTGAGGCTTCCTTGCCGGAGAAGCGGCACCTTCGCCGGCAGAGAGCCTCCGGCCGGCCGCGGTGCGCTCCGGAGCGGGGGCTTGTGCCGAAAGAGGCCGGCAACAGGCGCTTACCTTCGGACAGCTCCGGATGCCCGTCTAATGCGTCTCTTGTCGCCTACACGGCAGGGAAAAGCTTTTCCACTCTGTCTAGGAAGGAGAAAGTGTGCCAGCACAGCAAATGCCCCCCGGACTTTCCCTGCAATTCAGCAAGTGCTTTGCAGCTTGAAATTGGAAGGAAAGCCTCAGATTTAGCAGCCAGAGCTTCAGGAGGAGCAGCAGCGAGCACAGCATCGCTTTTGCAGCAGCTCCTTCCATGTGCATGTTTTTGGGAGTGGAAAGGCTTGCAGAGTGTTCAAGTAGCTTTTTCTCTCCGCTGGAAAGCTGCAGGCTCAGTGCCAGTGTTCTGCAGCTTCTTTCTTCACGTTTCAGCAGCTAGCACGCTCTCCGTGTGCAGGAGAAGCGGCTGAGGCTTCCTTGCCGGAGAAGCGGCACCTTCGCCGGCAGAGAGCCTCCGGCCGGCCGCGGTGCGCTCCGGAGCGGGGGCTTGTGCCGAAAGAGGCCGGGAACAGGCGCTTACCTTCGGACAGCTCCGGATGCCCGTCTAATGCGTCTCTTGTCGCCTACACGGCAGGGAAAAGCTTTTCCACTCTGTCTAGGAAGGAGAAAGTGTGCCAGCACAGCAAATGCCCCCCGGACTTTCCCTGCAATTCAGCAAGTGCTTTGCAGCTTGAAATTGGAAGGAAAGCCTCAGATTTAGCAGCCAGAGCTTCAGGAGGAGCAGCAGCGAGCACAGCATCGCTTTTGCAGCAGCTCCTTCCATGTGCATGTTTTTGGGAGTGGAAAGGCTTGCAGAGTGTTCAAGTAGCTTTTTCTCTCCGCTGGAAAGCTGCAGGCTCAGTGCCAGTGTTCTGCAGCTTCTTTCTTCACGTTTCAGCAGCTAGCACGCTCTCCGTGTGCAGGAGAAGCGGCTGAGGCTTCCTTGCCGGAGAAGCGGCACCTTCGCCGGCAGAGAGCCTCCGGCCGGCCGCGGTGCGCTCCGGAGCGGGGGCTTGTGCCGAAAGAGGCCGGGAACAGGCGCTTACCTTCGGACAGCTCCGGATGCCCGTCTAATGCGTCTCTTGTCGCCTACACGGCAGGGAAAAGCTTTTCCACTCTGTCTAGGAAGGAGAAAGTGTGCCAGCACAGCAAATGCCCCCCGGACTTTCCCTGCAATTCAGCAAGTGCTTTGCAGCTTGAAATTGGAAGGAAAGCCTCAGATTTAGCAGCCAGAGCTTCAGGAGGAGCAGCAGCGAGCACAGCATCGCTTTTGCAGCAGCTCCTTCCATGTGCATGTTTTTGGGAGTGGAAAGGCTTGCAGAGTGTTCAAGTAGCTTTTTCTCTCCGCTGGAAAGCTGCAGGCTCAGTGCCAGTGTTCTGCAGCTTCTTTCTTCACGTTTCAGCAGCTAGCACGCTCTCCGTGTGCAGGAGAAGCGGCTGAGGCTTCCTTGCCGGAGAAGCGGCACCTTCGCCGGCAGAGAGCCTCCGGCCGGCCGCGGTGCGCTCCGGAGCGGGGGCTTGTGCCGAAAGAGGCCGGCAACAGGCGCTTACCTTCGGACAGCTCCGGATGCCCGTCTAATGCGTCTCTTGTCGCCTACACGGCAGGGAAAAGCTTTTCCACTCTGTCTAGGAAGGAGAAAGTGTGCCAGCACAGCAAATGCCTCCCGGACTTTCCCTGCAATTCAGCAAGTGCTTTGCAGCTTGAAATTGGAAGGAAAGCCTCAGATTTAGCAGCCAGAGCTTCAGGAGGAGCAGCAGCGAGCACAGCATCGCTTTTGCAGCAGCTCCTTCCATGTGCATGTTTTTGGGAGTGGAAAAGCTTGCAGAGTGTTCAAGTAGCTTTTTCTCTCCGCTGGAAAGCTGCACGCTCAGTGCCAGTGTTCTGCAGCTTCTTTCTTCACGTTTCAGCAGCTAGCACGCTCTCCGTGTGCAGGAGAAGCGGCTGAGGCTTCCTTGCCGGAGAAGCGGCACCTTCGCCGGCAGAGAGCCTCCGGCCGGCCGCGGTGCGCTCCGGAGCGGGGGCTTGTGCCGAAAGAGGCCGGGAACAGGCGCTTACCTTCGGACAGCTCCGGATGCCCGTCTAATGCGTCTCTTGTCGCCTACACGGCAGGGAAAAGCTTTTCCACTCTGTCTAGGAAGGAGAAAGTGTGCCAGCACAGCAAATGCCTCCCGGACTTTCCCTGAAATTCAGCAAGTGCTTTGCAGCTTGAAATTGGAAGGAAAGCCTCAGATTTAGCAGCCAGAGCTTCAGGAGGAGCAGCAGCGAGCACAGCATCGCTTTTGCAGCAGCTCCTTCCATGTGCATGTTTTTGGGAGTGGAAAGGCTTGCAGAGTGTTCAAGTAGCTTTTTCTCTCCGCTGGAAAGCTGCAGGCTCAGTGCCAGTGTTCTGCAGCTTCTTTCTTCACGTTTCAGCAGCTAGCACGCTCTCCGTGTGCAGGAGAAGCGGCTGAGGCTTCCTTGCCGGAGAAGCGGCACCTTCGCCGGCAGAGAGCCTCCGGCCGGCCGCGGTGCGCTCCGGAGCGGGGGCTTGTGCCGAAAGAGGCCGGCAACAGGCGCTTACCTTCGGACAGCTCCGGATGCCCGTCTAATGCGTCTCTTGTCGCCTACACGGCAGGGCAAAGCTTTTCCACTCTGTCTAGGAAGGAGAAAGTGTGCCAGCACAGCAAATGCCCCCCGGACTTTCCCTGCAATTCAGCAAGTGCTTTGCAGCTTGAAATTGGAAGGAAAGCCTCAGATTTAGCAGCCAGAGCTTCAGGAGGAGCAGCAGCGAGCACAGCATCGCTTTTGCAGCAGCTCCTTCCATGTGCATGTTTTTGGGAGTGGAAAGGCTTGCAGAGTGTTCAAGTAGCTTTTTCTCTCCGCTGGAAAGCTGCAGGCTCAGTGCCAGTGTTCTGCAGCTTCTTTCTTCACGTTTCAGCAGCTAGCACGCTCTCCGTGTGCAGGAGAAGCGGCTGAGGCTTCCTTGCCGGAGAAGCGGCACCTTCGCCGGCAGAGAGCCTCCGGCCGGCCGCGGTGCGCTCCGGAGCGGGGGCTTGTGCCGAAAGAGGCCGGCAACAGGCGCTTACCTTCGGACAGCTCCGGATGCCCGTCTAATGCGTCTCTTGTCGCCTACACGGCAGGGAAAAGCTTTTCCACTCTGTCTAGGAAGGAGAAAGTGTGCCAGCACAGCAAATGCCTCCCGGACTTTCCCTGCAATTCAGCAAGTGCTTTGCAGCTTGAAATTGGAAGGAAAGCCTCAGATTTAGCAGCCAGAGCTTCAGGAGGAGCAGCAGCGAGCACAGCATCGCTTTTGCAGCAGCTCCTTCCATGTGCATGTTTTTGGGAGTGGAAAAGCTTGCAGAGTGTTCAAGTAGCTTTTTCTCTCCGCTGGAAAGCTGCACGCTCAGTGCCAGTGTTCTGCAGCTTCTTTCTTCACGTTTCAGCAGCTAGCACGCTCTCCGTGTGCAGGAGAAGCGGCTGAGGCTTCCTTGCCGGAGAAGCGGCACCTTCGCCGGCAGAGAGCCTCCGGCCGGCCGCGGTGCGCTCCGGAGCGGGGGCTTGTGCCGAAAGAGGCCGGCAACAGGCGCTTACCTTCGGACAGCTCCGGATGCCCGTCTAATGCGTCTCTTGTCGCCTACACGGCAGGGAAAAGCTTTTCCACTCTGTCTAGGAAGGAGAAAGTGTGCCAGCACAGCAAATGCCCCCCGGACTTTCCCTGCAATTCAGCAAGTGCTTTGCAGCTTGAAATTGGAAGGAAAGCCTCAGATTTAGCAGCCAGAGCTTCAGGAGGAGCAGCAGCGAGCACAGCATCGCTTTTGCAGCAGCTCCTTCCATGTGCATGTTTTTGGGAGTGGAAAGGCTTGCAGAGTGTTCAAGTAGCTTTTTCTCTCCGCTGGAAAGCTGCAGGCTCAGTGCCAGTGTTCTGCAGCTTCTTTCTTCACGTTTCAGCAGCTAGCACGCTCTCCGTGTGCAGGAGAAGCGGCTGAGGCTTCCTTGCCGGAGAAGCGGCACCTTCGCCGGCAGAGAGCCTCCGGCCGGCCGCGGTGCGCTCCGGAGCGGGGGCTTGTGCCGAAAGAGGCCGGCAACAGGCGCTTACCTTCGGACAGCTCCGGATGCCCGTCTAATGCGTCTCTTGTCGCCTACACGGCAGGGAAAAGCTTTTCCACTCTGTCTAGGAAGGAGAAAGTGTGCCAGCACAGCAAATGCCCCCCGGACTTTCCCTGCAATTCAGCAAGTGCTTTGCAGCTTGAAATTGGAAGGAAAGCCTCAGATTTAGCAGCCAGAGCTTCAGGAGGAGCAGCAGCGAGCACAGCATCGCTTTTGCAGCAGCTCCTTCCATGTGCATGTTTTTGGGAGTGGAAAGGCTTGCAGAGTGTTCAAGTAGCTTTTTCTCTCCGCTGGAAAGCTGCAGGCTCAGTGCCAGTGTTCTGCAGCTTCTTTCTTCACGTTTCAGCAGCTAGCACGCTCTCCGTGTGCAGGAGAAGCGGCTGAGGCTTCCTTGCCGGAGAAGCGGCACCTTCGCCGGCAGAGAGCCTCCGGCCGGCCGCGGTGCGCTCCGGAGCGGGGGCTTGTGCCGAAAGAGGCCGGCAACAGGCGCTTACCTTCGGACAGCTCCGGATGCCCGTCTAATGCGTCTCTTGTCGCCTACACGGCAGGGAAAAGCTTTTCCACTCTGTCTAGGAAGGAGAAAGTGTGCCAGCACAGCAAATGCCCCCCGGACTTTCCCTGCAATTCAGCAAGTGCTTTGCAGCTTGAAATTGGAAGGAAAGCCTCAGATTTAGCAGCCAGAGCTTCAGGAGGAGCAGCAGCGAGCACAGCATCGCTTTTGCAGCAGCTCCTTCCATGTGCATGTTTTTGGGAGTGGAAAGGCTTGCAGAGTGTTCAAGTAGCTTTTTCTCTCCGCTGGAAAGCTGCAGGCTCAGTGCCAGTGTTCTGCAGCTTCTTTCTTCACGTTTCAGCAGCTAGCACGCTCTCCGTGTGCAGGAGAAGCGGCTGAGGCTTCCTTGCCGGAGAAGCGGCACCTTCGCCGGCAGAGAGCCTCCGGCCGGCCGCGGTGCGCTCCGGAGCGGGGGCTTGTGCCGAAAGAGGCCGGCAACAGGCGCTTACCTTCGGACAGCTCCGGATGCCCGTCTAATGCGTCTCTTGTCGCCTACACGGCAGGGAAAAGCTTTTCCACTCTGTCTAGGAAGGAGAAAGTGTGCCAGCACAGCAAATGCCCCCCGGACTTTCCCTGCAATTCAGCAAGTGCTTTGCAGCTTGAAATTGGAAGGAAAGCCTCAGATTTAGCAGCCAGAGCTTCAGGAGGAGCAGCAGCGAGCACAGCATCGCTTTTGCAGCAGCTCCTTCCATGTGCATGTTTTTGGGAGTGGAAAGGCTTGCAGAGTGTTCAAGTAGCTTTTTCTCTCCGCTGGAAAGCTGCAGGCTCAGTGCCAGTGTTCTGCAGCTTCTTTCTTCACGTTTCAGCAGCTAGCACGCTCTCCGTGTGCAGGAGAAGCGGCTGAGGCTTCCTTGCTGGAGAAGCGGCACCTTCGCCGGCAGAGAGCCTCCGGCCGGCCGCGGTGCGCTCCGGAGCGGGGGCTTGTGCCGAAAGAGGCCGGCAACAGGCGCTTACCTTCGGACAGCTCCGGATGCCCGTCTAATGCGTCTCTTGTCGCCTACACGGCAGGGAAAAGCTTTTCCACTCTGTCTAGGAAGGAGAAAGTGTGCCAGCACAGCAAATGCCCCCCGGACTTTCCCTGCAATTCAGCAAGTGCTTTGCAGCTTGAAATTGGAAGGAAAGCCTCAGATTTAGCAGCCAGAGCTTCAGGAGGAGCAGCAGCGAGCACAGCATCGCTTTTGCAGCAGCTCCTTCCATGTGCATGTTTTTGGGAGTGGAAAGGCTTGCAGAGTGTTCAAGTAGCTTTTTCTCTCCGCTGGAAAGCTGCAGGCTCAGTGCCAGTGTTCTGCAGCTTCTTTCTTCACGTTTCAGCAGCTAGCACGCTCTCCGTGTGCAGGAGAAGCGGCTGAGGCTTCCTTGCCGGAGAAGCGGCACCTTCGCCGGCAGAGAGCCTCCGGCCGGCCGCGGTGCGCTCCGGAGCGGGGGCTTGTGCCGAAAGAGGCCGGCAACAGGCGCTTACCTTCGGACAGCTCCGGATGCCCGTCTAATGCGTCTCTTGTCGCCTACACGGCAGGGAAAAGCTTTTCCACTCTGTCTAGGAAGGAGAAAGTGTGCCAGCACAGCAAATGCCTCCCGGACTTTCCCTGCAATTCAGCAAGTGCTTTGCAGCTTGAAATTGGAAGGAAAGCCTCAGATTTAGCAGCCAGAGCTTCAGGAGGAGCAGCAGCGAGCACAGCATCGCTTTTGCAGCAGCTCCTTCCATGTGCATGTTTTTGGGAGTGGAAAGGCTTGCAGAGTGTTCAAGTAGCTTTTTCTCTCCGCTGGAAAGCTGCAGGCTCAGTGCCAGTGTTCTGCAGCTTCTTTCTTCACGTTTCAGCAGCTAGCACGCTCTCCGTGTGCAGGAGAAGCGGCTGAGGCTTCCTTGCCGGAGAAGCGGCACCTTCGCCGGCAGAGAGCCTCCGGCCGGCCGCGGTGCGCTCCGGAGCGGGGGCTTGTGCCGAAAGAGGCCGGCAACAGGCGCTTACCTTCGGACAGCTCCGGATGCCCGTCTAATGCGTCTCTTGTCGCCTACACGGCAGGGAAAAGCTTTTCCACTCTGTCTAGGAAGGAGAAAGTGTGCCAGCACAGCAAATGCCTCCCGGACTTTCCCTGCAATTCAGCAAGTGCTTTGCAGCTTGAAATTGGAAGGAAAGCCTCAGATTTAGCAGCCAGAGCTTCAGGAGGAGCAGCAGCGAGCACAGCATCGCTTTTGCAGCAGCTCCTTCCATGTGCATGTTTTTGGGAGTGGAAAGGCTTGCAGAGTGTTCAAGTAGCTTTTTCTCTCCGCTGGAAAGCTGCAGGCTCAGTGCCAGTGTTCTGCAGCTTCTTTCTTCACGTTTCAGCAGCTAGCACGCTCTCCGTGTGCAGGAGAAGCGGCTGAGGCTTCCTTGCCGGAGAAGCGGCACCTTCGCCGGCAGAGAGCCTCCGGCCGGCCGCGGTGCGCTCCGGAGCGGGGGCTTGTGCCGAAAGAGGCCGGCAACAGGCGCTTACCTTCGGACAGCTCCGGATGCCCGTCTAATGCGTCTCTTGTCGCCTACACGGCAGGGAAAAGCTTTTCCACTCTGTCTAGGAAGGAGAAAGTGTGCCAGCACAGCAAGTGCCCCCCGGACTTTCCCTGCAATTCAGCAAGTGCTTTGCAGCTTGAAATTGGAAGGAAAGCCTCAGATTTAGCAGCCAGAGCTTCAGGAGGAGCAGCAGCGAGCACAGCATCGCTTTTGCAGCAGCTCCTTCCATGTGCATGTTTTTGGGAGTGGAAAGGCTTGCAGAGTGTTCAAGTAGCTTTTTCTCTCCGCTGGAAAGCTGCAGGCTCAGTGCCAGTGTTCTGCAGCTTCTTTCTTCACGTTTCAGCAGCTAGCACGCTCTCCGTGTGCAGGAGAAGCGGCTGAGGCTTCCTTGCCGGAGAAGCGGCACCTTCGCCGGCAGAGAGCCTCCGGCCGGCCGCGGTGCGCTCCGGAGCGGGGGCTTGTGCCGAAAGAGGCCGGCAACAGGCGCTTACCTTCGGACAGCTCCGGATGCCCGTCTAATGCGTCTCTTGTCGCCTACACGGCAGGGAAAAGCTTTTCCACTCTGTCTAGGAAGGAGAAAGTGTGCCAGCACAGCAAATGCCTCCCGGACTTTCCCTGCAATTCAGCAAGTGCTTTGCAGCTTGAAATTGGAAGGAAAGCCTCAGATTTAGCAGCCAGAGCTTCAGGAGGAGCAGCAGCGAGCACAGCATCGCTTTTGCAGCAGCTCCTTCCATGTGCATGTTTTTGGGAGTGGAAAGGCTTGCAGAGTGTTCAAGTAGCTTTTTCTCTCCGCTGGAAAGCTGCAGGCTCAGTGCCAGTGTTCTGCAGCTTCTTTCTTCACGTTTCAGCAGCTAGCACGCTCTCCGTGTGCAGGAGAAGCGGCTGAGGCTTCCTTGCCGGAGAAGCGGCACCTTCGCCGGCAGAGAGCCTCCGGCCGGCCGCGGTGCGCTCCGGAGCGGGGGCTTGTGCCGAAAGAGGCCGGCAACAGGCGCTTACCTTCGGACAGCTCCGGATGCCCGTCTAATGCGTCTCTTGTCGCCTACACGGCAGGGAAAAGCTTTTCCACTCTGTCTAGGAAGGAGAAAGTGTGCCAGCACAGCAAATGCCCCCCGGACTTTCCCTGCAATTCAGCAAGTGCTTTGCAGCTTGAAATTGGAAGGAAAGCCTCAGATTTAGCAGCCAGAGCTTCAGGAGGAGCAGCAGCGAGCACAGCATCGCTTTTGCAGCAGCTCCTTCCATGTGCATGTTTTTGGGAGTGGAAAGGCTTGCAGAGTGTTCAAGTAGCTTTTTCTCTCCGCTGGAAAGCTGCAGGCTCAGTGCCAGTGTTCTGCAGCTTCTTTCTTCACGTTTCAGCAGCTAGCACGCTCTCCGTGTGCAGGAGAAGCGGCTGAGGCTTCCTTGCCGGAGAAGCGGCACCTTCGCCGGCAGAGAGCCTCCGGCCGGCCGCGGTGCGCTCCGGAGCGGGGGCTTGTGCCGAAAGAGGCCGGCAACAGGCGCTTACCTTCGGACAGCTCCGGATGCCCGTCTAATGCGTCTCTTGTCGCCTACACGGCAGGGAAAAGCTTTTCCACTCTGTCTAGGAAGGAGAAAGTGTGCCAGCACAGCAAATGCCTCCCGGACTTTCCCTGCAATTCAGCAAGTGCTTTGCAGCTTGAAATTGGAAGGAAAGCCTCAGATTTAGCAGCCAGAGCTTCAGGAGGAGCAGCAGCGAGCACAGCATCGCTTTTGCAGCAGCTCCTTCCATGTGCATGTTTTTGGGAGTGGAAAGGCTTGCAGAGTGTTCAAGTAGCTTTTTCTCTCCGCTGGAAAGCTGCAGGCTCAGTGCCAGTGTTCTGCAGCTTCTTTCTTCACGTTTCAGCAGCTAGCACGCTCTCCGTGTGCAGGAGAAGCGGCTGAGGCTTCCTTGCCGGAGAAGCGGCACCTTCGCCGGCAGAGAGCCTCCGGCCGGCCGCGGTGCGCTCCGGAGCGGGGGCTTGTGCCGAAAGAGGCCGGCAACAGGCGCTTACCTTCGGACAGCTCCGGATGCCCGTCTAATGCGTCTCTTGTCGCCTACACGGCAGGGAAAAGCTTTTCCACTCTGTCTAGGAAGGAGAAAGTGTGCCAGCACAGCAAATGCCCCCCGGACTTTCCCTGCAATTCAGCAAGTGCTTTGCAGCTTGAAATTGGAAGGAAAGCCTCAGATTTAGCAGCCAGAGCTTCAGGAGGAGCAGCAGCGAGCACAGCATCGCTTTTGCAGCAGCTCCTTCCATGTGCATGTTTTTGGGAGTGGAAAGGCTTGCAGAGTGTTCAAGTAGCTTTTTCTCTCCGCTGGAAAGCTGCAGGCTCAGTGCCAGTGTTCTGCAGCTTCTTTCTTCACGTTTCAGCAGCTAGCACGCTCTCCGTGTGCAGGAGAAGCGGCTGAGGCTTCCTTGCCGGAGAAGCGGCACCTTCGCCGGCAGAGAGCCTCCGGCCGGCCGCGGTGCGCTCCGGAGCGGGGGCTTGTGCCGAAAGAGGCCGGCAACAGGCGCTTACCTTCGGACAGCTCCGGATGCCCGTCTAATGCGTCTCTTGTCGCCTACACGGCAGGGAAAAGCTTTTCCACTCTGTCTAGGAAGGAGAAAGTGTGCCAGCACAGCAAATGCCCCCCGGACTTTCCCTGCAATTCAGCAAGTGCTTTGCAGCTTGAAATTGGAAGGAAAGCCTCAGATTTAGCAGCCAGAGCTTCAGGAGGAGCAGCAGCGAGCACAGCATCGCTTTTGCAGCAGCTCCTTCCATGTGCATGTTTTTGGGAGTGGAAAGGCTTGCAGAGTGTTCAAGTAGCTTTTTCTCTCCGCTGGAAAGCTGCAGGCTCAGTGCCAGTGTTCTGCAGCTTCTTTCTTCACGTTTCAGCAGCTAGCACGCTCTCCGTGTGCAGGAGAAGCGGCTGAGGCTTCCTTGCCGGAGAAGCGGCACCTTCGCCGGCAGAGAGCCTCCGGCCGGCCGCGGTGCGCTCCGGAGCGGGGGCTTGTGCCGAAAGAGGCCGGCAACAGGCGCTTACCTTCGGACAGCTCCGGATGCCCGTCTAATGCGTCTCTTGTCGCCTACACGGCAGGGAAAAGCTTTTCCACTCTGTCTAGGAAGGAGAAAGTGTGCCAGCACAGCAAATGCCTCCTGGACTTTCCCTGCAATTCAGCAAGTGCTTTGCAGCTTGAAATTGGAAGGAAAGCCTCCGATTTAGCAGCCAGAGCTTCAGGAGGAGCAGCAGCGAGCACAGCATCGCTTTTGCAGCAGCTCCTTCCATGTGCATGTTTTTGGGAGTGGAAAGGCTTGCAGAGTGTTCAAGTAGCTTTTTCTCTCCGCTGGAAAGCTGCAGGCTCAGTGCCAGTGTTCTGCAGCTTCTTTCTTCACGTTTCAGCAGCTAGCACGCTCTCCGTGTGCAGGAGAAGCGGCTGAGGCTTCCTTGCCGGAGAAGCGGCACCTTCGCCGGCAGAGAGCCTCCGGCCGGCCGCGGTGCGCTCCGGAGCGGGGGCTTGTGCCGAAAGAGGCCGGCAACAGGCGCTTACCTTCGGACAGCTCCGGATGCCCGTCTAATGCGTCTCTTGTCGCCTACACGGCAGGGAAAAGCTTTTCCACTCTGTCTAGGAAGGAGAAAGTGTGCCAGCACAGCAAATGCCTCCTGGACTTTCCCTGCAATTCAGCAAGTGCTTTGCAGCTTGAAATTGGAAGGAAAGCCTCCGATTTAGCAGCCAGAGCTTCAGGAGGAGCAGCAGCGAGCACAGCATCGCTTTTGCAGCAGCTCCTTCCATGTGCATGTTTTTGGGAGTGGAAAGGCTTGCAGAGTGTTCAAGTAGCTTTTTCTCTCCGCTGGAAAGCTGCAGGCTCAGTGCCAGTGTTCTGCAGCTTCTTTCTTCACGTTTCAGCAGCTAGCACGCTCTCCGTGTGCAGGAGAAGCGGCTGAGGCTTCCTTGCCGGAGAAGCGGCACCTTCGCCGGCAGAGAGCCTCCGGCCGGCCGCGGTGCGCTCCGGAGCGGGGGCTTGTGCCGAAAGAGGCCGGCAACAGGCGCTTACCTTCGGACAGCTCCGGATGCCCGTCTAATGCGTCTCTTGTCGCCTACACGGCAGGGAAAAGCTTTTCCACTCTGTCTAGGAAGGAGAAAGTGTGCCAGCACAGCAAATGCCTCCCGGACTTTCCCTGCAATTCAGCAAGTGCTTTGCAGCTTGAAATTGGAAGGAAAGCCTCAGATTTAGCAGCCAGAGCTTCAGGAGGAGCAGCAGCGAGCACAGCATCGCTTTTGCAGCAGCTCCTTCCATGTGCATGTTTTTGGGAGTGGAAAGGCTTGCAGAGTGTTCAAGTAGCTTTTTCTCTCCGCTGGAAAGCTGCAGGCTCAGTGCCAGTGTTCTGCAGCTTCTTTCTTCACGTTTCAGCAGCTAGCACGCTCTCCGTGTGCAGGAGAAGCGGCTGAGGCTTCCTTGCCGGAGAAGCGGCACCTTCGCCGGCAGAGAGCCTCCGGCCGGCCGCGGTGCGCTCCGGAGCGGGGGCTTGTGCCGAAAGAGGCCGGCAACAGGCGCTTACCTTCGGACAGCTCCGGATGCCCGTCTAATGCGTCTCTTGTCGCCTACACGGCAGGGAAAAGCTTTTCCACTCTGTCTAGGAAGGAGAAAGTGTGCCAGCACAGCAAGTGCCCCCCGGACTTTCCCTGCAATTCAGCAAGTGCTTTGCAGCTTGAAATTGGAAGGAAAGCCTCAGATTTAGCAGCCAGAGCTTCAGGAGGAGCAGCAGCGAGCACAGCATCGCTTTTGCAGCAGCTCCTTCCATGTGCATGTTTTTGGGAGTGGAAAGGCTTGCAGAGTGTTCAAGTAGCTTTTTCTCTCCGCTGGAAAGCTGCAGGCTCAGTGCCAGTGTTCTGCAGCTTCTTTCTTCACGTTTCAGCAGCTAGCACGCTCTCCGTGTGCAGGAGAAGCGGCTGAGGCTTCCTTGCCGGAGAAGCGGCACCTTCGCCGGCAGAGAGCCTCCGGCCGGCCGCGGTGCGCTCCGGAGCGGGGGCTTGTGCCGAAAGAGGCCGGCAACAGGCGCTTACCTTCGGACAGCTCCGGATGCCCGTCTAATGCGTCTCTTGTCGCCTACACGGCAGGGAAAAGCTTTTCCACTCTGTCTAGGAAGGAGAAAGTGTGCCAGCACAGCAAATGCCTCCCGGACTTTCCCTGAAATTCAGCAAGTGCTTTGCAGCTTGAAATTGGAAGGAAAGCCTCAGATTTAGCAGCCAGAGCTTCAGGAGGAGCAGCAGCGAGCACAGCATCGCTTTTGCAGCAGCTCCTTCCATGTGCATGTTTTTGGGAGTGGAAAGGCTTGCAGAGTGTTCAAGTAGCTTTTTCTCTCCGCTGGAAAGCTGCAGGCTCAGTGCCAGTGTTCTGCAGCTTCTTTCTTCACGTTTCAGCAGCTAGCACGCTCTCCGTGTGCAGGAGAAGCGGCTGAGGCTTCCTTGCCGGAGAAGCGGCACCTTCGCCGGCAGAGAGCCTCCGGCCGGCCGCGGTGCGCTCCGGAGCGGGGGCTTGTGCCGAAAGAGGCCGGCAACAGGCGCTTACCTTCGGACAGCTCCGGATGCCCGTCTAATGCGTCTCTTGTCGCCTACACGGCAGGGAAAAGCTTTTCCACTCTGTCTAGGAAGGAGAAAGTGTGCCAGCACAGCAAATGCCCCCCGGACTTTCCCTGCAATTCAGCAAGTGCTTTGCAGCTTGAAATTGGAAGGAAAGCCTCAGATTTAGCAGCCAGAGCTTCAGGAGGAGCAGCAGCGAGCACAGCATCGCTTTTGCAGCAGCTCCTTCCATGTGCATGTTTTTGGGAGTGGAAAGGCTTGCAGAGTGTTCAAGTAGCTTTTTCTCTCCGCTGGAAAGCTGCAGGCTCAGTGCCAGTGTTCTGCAGCTTCTTTCTTCACGTTTCAGCAGCTAGCACGCTCTCCGTGTGCAGGAGAAGCGGCTGAGGCTTCCTTGCCGGAGAAGCGGCACCTTCGCCGGCAGAGAGCCTCCGGCCGGCCGCGGTGCGCTCCGGAGCGGGGGCTTGTGCCGAAAGAGGCCGGCAACAGGCGCTTACCTTCGGACAGCTCCGGATGCCCGTCTAATGCGTCTCTTGTCGCCTACACGGCAGGGAAAAGCTTTTCCACTCTGTCTAGGAAGGAGAAAGTGTGCCAGCACAGCAAATGCCCCCCGGACTTTCCCTGCAATTCAGCAAGTGCTTTGCAGCTTGAAATTGGAAGGAAAGCCTCAGATTTAGCAGCCAGAGCTTCAGGAGGAGCAGCAGCGAGCACAGCATCGCTTTTGCAGCAGCTCCTTCCATGTGCATGTTTTTGGGAGTGGAAAGGCTTGCAGAGTGTTCAAGTAGCTTTTTCTCTCCGCTGGAAAGCTGCAGGCTCAGTGCCAGTGTTCTGCAGCTTCTTTCTTCACGTTTCAGCAGCTAGCACGCTCTCCGTGTGCAGGAGAAGCGGCTGAGGCTTCCTTGCCGGAGAAGCGGCACCTTCGCCGGCAGAGAGCCTCCGGCCGGCCGCGGTGCGCTCCGGAGCGGGGGCTTGTGCCGAAAGAGGCCGGCAACAGGCGCTTACCTTCGGACAGCTCCGGATGCCCGTCTAATGCGTCTCTTGTCGCCTACACGGCAGGGCAAAGCTTTTCCACTCTGTCTAGGAAGGAGAAAGTGTGCCAGCACAGCAAATGCCCCCCGGACTTTCCCTGCAATTCAGCAAGTGCTTTGCAGCTTGAAATTGGAAGGAAAGCCTCAGATTTAGCAGCCAGAGCTTCAGGAGGAGCAGCAGCGAGCACAGCATCGCTTTTGCAGCAGCTCCTTCCATGTGCATGTTTTTGGGAGTGGAAAGGCTTGCAGAGTGTTCAAGTAGCTTTTTCTCTCCGCTGGAAAGCTGCAGGCTCAGTGCCAGTGTTCTGCAGCTTCTTTCTTCACGTTTCAGCAGCTAGCACGCTCTCCGTGTGCAGGAGAAGCGGCTGAGGCTTCCTTGCCGGAGAAGCGGCACCTTCGCCGGCAGAGAGCCTCCGGCCGGCCGCGGTGCGCTCCGGAGCGGGGGCTTGTGCCGAAAGAGGCCGGCAACAGGCGCTTACCTTCGGACAGCTCCGGATGCCCGTCTAATGCGTCTCTTGTCGCCTACACGGCAGGGAAAAGCTTTTCCACTCTGTCTAGGAAGGAGAAAGTGTGCCAGCACAGCAAATGCCCCCCGGACTTTCCCTGCAATTCAGCAAGTGCTTTGCAGCTTGAAATTGGAAGGAAAGCCTCAGATTTAGCAGCCAGAGCTTCAGGAGGAGCAGCAGCGAGCACAGCATCGCTTTTGCAGCAGCTCCTTCCATGTGCATGTTTTTGGGAGTGGAAAGGCTTGCAGAGTGTTCAAGTAGCTTTTTCTCTCCGCTGGAAAGCTGCAGGCTCAGTGCCAGTGTTCTGCAGCTTCTTTCTTCACGTTTCAGCAGCTAGCACGCTCTCCGTGTGCAGGAGAAGCGGCTGAGGCTTCCTTGCCGGAGAAGCGGCACCTTCGCCGGCAGAGAGCCTCCGGCCGGCCGCGGTGCGCTCCGGAGCGGGGGCTTGTGCCGAAAGAGGCCGGCAACAGGCGCTTACCTTCGGACAGCTCCGGATGCCCGTCTAATGCGTCTCTTGTCGCCTACACGGCAGGGAAAAGCTTTTCCACTCTGTCTAGGAAGGAGAAAGTGTGCCAGCACAGCAAATGCCTCCCGGACTTTCCCTGCAATTCAGCAAGTGCTTTGCAGCTTGAAATTGGAAGGAAAGCCTCAGATTTAGCAGCCAGAGCTTCAGGAGGAGCAGCAGCGAGCACAGCATCGCTTTTGCAGCAGCTCCTTCCATGTGCATGTTTTTGGGAGTGGAAAGGCTTGCAGAGTGTTCAAGTAGCTTTTTCTCTCCGCTGGAAAGCTGCAGGCTCAGTGCCAGTGTTCTGCAGCTTCTTTCTTCACGTTTCAGCAGCTAGCACGCTCTCCGTGTGCAGGAGAAGCGGCTGAGGCTTCCTTGCCGGAGAAGCGGCACCTTCGCCGGCAGAGAGCCTCCGGCCGGCCGCGGTGCGCTCCGGAGCGGGGGCTTGTGCCGAAAGAGGCCGGCAACAGGCGCTTACCTTCGGACAGCTCCGGATGCCCGTCTAATGCGTCTCTTGTCGCCTACACGGCAGGGAAAAGCTTTTCCACTCTGTCTAGGAAGGAGAAAGTGTGCCAGCACAGCAAATGCCCCCCGGACTTTCCCTGCAATTCAGCAAGTGCTTTGCAGCTTGAAATTGGAAGGAAAGCCTCAGATTTAGCAGCCAGAGCTTCAGGAGGAGCAGCAGCGAGCACAGCATCGCTTTTGCAGCAGCTCCTTCCATGTGCATGTTTTTGGGAGTGGAAAGGCTTGCAGAGTGTTCAAGTAGCTTTTTCTCTCCGCTGGAAAGCTGCAGGCTCAGTGCCAGTGTTCTGCAGCTTCTTTCTTCACGTTTCAGCAGCTAGCACGCTCTCCGTGTGCAGGAGAAGCGGCTGAGGCTTCCTTGCCGGAGAAGCGGCACCTTCGCCGGCAGAGAGCCTCCGGCCGGCCGCGGTGCGCTCCGGAGCGGGGGCTTGTGCCGAAAGAGGCCGGCAACAGGCGCTTACCTTCGGACAGCTCCGGATGCCCGTCTAATGCGTCTCTTGTCGCCTACACGGCAGGGAAAAGCTTTTCCACTCTGTCTAGGAAGGAGAAAGTGTGCCAGCACAGCAAATGCCCCCCGGACTTTCCCTGCAATTCAGCAAGTGCTTTGCAGCTTGAAATTGGAAGGAAAGCCTCAGATTTAGCAGCCAGAGCTTCAGGAGGAGCAGCAGCGAGCACAGCATCGCTTTTGCAGCAGCTCCTTCCATGTGCATGTTTTTGGGAGTGGAAAGGCTTGCAGAGTGTTCAAGTAGCTTTTTCTCTCCGCTGGAAAGCTGCAGGCTCAGTGCCAGTGTTCTGCAGCTTCTTTCTTCACGTTTCAGCAGCTAGCACGCTCTCCGTGTGCAGGAGAAGCGGCTGAGGCTTCCTTGCCGGAGAAGCGGCACCTTCGCCGGCAGAGAGCCTCCGGCCGGCCGCGGTGCGCTCCGGAGCGGGGGCTTGTGCCGAAAGAGGCCGGCAACAGGCGCTTACCTTCGGACAGCTCCGGATGCCCGTCTAATGCGTCTCTTGTCGCCTACACGGCAGGGAAAAGCTTTTCCACTCTGTCTAGGAAGGAGAAAGTGTGCCAGCACAGCAAATGCCTCCTGGACTTTCCCTGCAATTCAGCAAGTGCTTTGCAGCTTGAAATTGGAAGGAAAGCCTCCGATTTAGCAGCCAGAGCTTCAGGAGGAGCAGCAGCGAGCACAGCATCGCTTTTGCAGCAGCTCCTTCCATGTGCATGTTTTTGGGAGTGGAAAGGCTTGCAGAGTGTTCAAGTAGCTTTTTCTCTCCGCTGGAAAGCTGCAGGCTCAGTGCCAGTGTTCTGCAGCTTCTTTCTTCACGTTTCAGCAGCTAGCACGCTCTCCGTGTGCAGGAGAAGCGGCTGAGGCTTCCTTGCCGGAGAAGCGGCACCTTCGCCGGCAGAGAGCCTCCGGCCGGCCGCGGTGCGCTCCGGAGCGGGGGCTTGTGCCGAAAGAGGCCGGCAACAGGCGCTTACCTTCGGACAGCTCCGGATGCCCGTCTAATGCGTCTCTTGTCGCCTACACGGCAGGGAAAAGCTTTTCCACTCTGTCTAGGAAGGAGAAAGTGTGCCAGCACAGCAAATGCCTCCCGGACTTTCCCTGCAATTCAGCAAGTGCTTTGCAGCTTGAAATTGGAAGGAAAGCCTCAGATTTAGCAGCCAGAGCTTCAGGAGGAGCAGCAGCGAGCACAGCATCGCTTTTGCAGCAGCTCCTTCCATGTGCATGTTTTTGGGAGTGGAAAGGCTTGCAGAGTGTTCAAGTAGCTTTTTCTCTCCGCTGGAAAGCTGCAGGCTCAGTGCCAGTGTTCTGCAGCTTCTTTCTTCACGTTTCAGCAGCTAGCACGCTCTCCGTGTGCAGGAGAAGCGGCTGAGGCTTCCTTGCCGGAGAAGCGGCACCTTCGCCGGCAGAGAGCCTCCGGCCGGCCGCGGTGCGCTCCGGAGCGGGGGCTTGTGCCGAAAGAGGCCGGCAACAGGCGCTTACCTTCGGACAGCTCCGGATGCCCGTCTAATGCGTCTCTTGTCGCCTACACGGCAGGGAAAAGCTTTTCCACTCTGTCTAGGAAGGAGAAAGTGTGCCAGCACAGCAAGTGCCCCCCGGACTTTCCCTGCAATTCAGCAAGTGCTTTGCAGCTTGAAATTGGAAGGAAAGCCTCAGATTTAGCAGCCAGAGCTTCAGGAGGAGCAGCAGCGAGCACAGCATCGCTTTTGCAGCAGCTCCTTCCATGTGCATGTTTTTGGGAGTGGAAAGGCTTGCAGAGTGTTCAAGTAGCTTTTTCTCTCCGCTGGAAAGCTGCAGGCTCAGTGCCAGTGTTCTGCAGCTTCTTTCTTCACGTTTCAGCAGCTAGCACGCTCTCCGTGTGCAGGAGAAGCGGCTGAGGCTTCCTTGCCGGAGAAGCGGCACCTTCGCCGGCAGAGAGCCTCCGGCCGGCCGCGGTGCGCTCCGGAGCGGGGGCTTGTGCCGAAAGAGGCCGGCAACAGGCGCTTACCTTCGGACAGCTCCGGATGCCCGTCTAATGCGTCTCTTGTCGCCTACACGGCAGGGAAAAGCTTTTCCACTCTGTCTAGGAAGGAGAAAGTGTGCCAGCACAGCAAATGCCTCCCGGACTTTCCCTGCAATTCAGCAAGTGCTTTGCAGCTTGAAATTGGAAGGAAAGCCTCAGATTTAGCAGCCAGAGCTTCAGGAGGAGCAGCAGCGAGCACAGCATCGCTTTTGCAGCAGCTCCTTCCATGTGCATGTTTTTGGGAGTGGAAAGGCTTGCAGAGTGTTCAAGTAGCTTTTTCTCTCCGCTGGAAAGCTGCAGGCTCAGTGCCAGTGTTCTGCAGCTTCTTTCTTCACGTTTCAGCAGCTAGCACGCTCTCCGTGTGCAGGAGAAGCGGCTGAGGCTTCCTTGCCGGAGAAGCGGCACCTTCGCCGGCAGAGAGCCTCCGGCCGGCCGCGGTGCGCTCCGGAGCGGGGGCTTGTGCCGAAAGAGGCCGGCAACAGGCGCTTACCTTCGGACAGCTCCGGATGCCCGTCTAATGCGTCTCTTGTCGCCTACACGGCAGGGAAAAGCTTTTCCACTCTGTCTAGGAAGGAGAAAGTGTGCCAGCACAGCAAATGCCCCCCGGACTTTCCCTGCAATTCAGCAAGTGCTTTGCAGCTTGAAATTGGAAGGAAAGCCTCAGATTTAGCAGCCAGAGCTTCAGGAGGAGCAGCAGCGAGCACAGCATCGCTTTTGCAGCAGCTCCTTCCATGTGCATGTTTTTGGGAGTGGAAAGGCTTGCAGAGTGTTCAAGTAGCTTTTTCTCTCCGCTGGAAAGCTGCAGGCTCAGTGCCAGTGTTCTGCAGCTTCTTTCTTCACGTTTCAGCAGCTAGCACGCTCTCCGTGTGCAGGAGAAGCGGCTGAGGCTTCCTTGCCGGAGAAGCGGCACCTTCGCCGGCAGAGAGCCTCCGGCCGGCCGCGGTGCGCTCCGGAGCGGGGGCTTGTGCCGAAAGAGGCCGGCAACAGGCGCTTACCTTCGGACAGCTCCGGATGCCCGTCTAATGCGTCTCTTGTCGCCTACACGGCAGGGAAAAGCTTTTCCACTCTGTCTAGGAAGGAGAAAGTGTGCCAGCACAGCAAATGCCCCCCGGACTTTCCCTGCAATTCAGCAAGTGCTTTGCAGCTTGAAATTGGAAGGAAAGCCTCAGATTTAGCAGCCAGAGCTTCAGGAGGAGCAGCAGCGAGCACAGCATCGCTTTTGCAGCAGCTCCTTCCATGTGCATGTTTTTGGGAGTGGAAAGGCTTGCAGAGTGTTCAAGTAGCTTTTTCTCTCCGCTGGAAAGCTGCAGGCTCAGTGCCAGTGTTCTGCAGCTTCTTTCTTCACGTTTCAGCAGCTAGCACGCTCTCCGTGTGCAGGAGAAGCGGCTGAGGCTTCCTTGCCGGAGAAGCGGCACCTTCGCCGGCAGAGAGCCTCCGGCCGGCCGCGGTGCGCTCCGGAGCGGGGGCTTGTGCCGAAAGAGGCCGGCAACAGGCGCTTACCTTCGGACAGCTCCGGATGCCCGTCTAATGCGTCTCTTGTCGCCTACACGGCAGGGAAAAGCTTTTCCACTCTGTCTAGGAAGGAGAAAGTGTGCCAGCACAGCAAATGCCCCCCGGACTTTCCCTGCAATTCAGCAAGTGCTTTGCAGCTTGAAATTGGAAGGAAAGCCTC
Organism: Fringilla coelebs; assembly: GCF_963513975.1. Classification (NCBI taxonomy): domain Eukaryota; kingdom Metazoa; phylum Chordata; class Aves; order Passeriformes; family Fringillidae; genus Fringilla; species Fringilla coelebs. Next base: position 87,726 of record NW_028167276.1, on the reverse strand, counting down.
AGATTTAGCAGCCAGAGCTTCAGGAGGAGCAGCAGCGAGCACAGCATCGCTTTTGCAGCAGCTCCTTCCATGTGCATGTTTTTGGGAGTGGAAAGGCTTGCAGAGTGTTCAAGTAGCTTTTTCTCTCCGCTGGAAAGCTGCAGGCTCAGTGCCAGTGTTCTGCAGCTTCTTTCTTCACGTTTCAGCAGCTAGCACGCTCTCCGTGTGCAGGAGAAGCGGCTGAGGCTTCCTTGCCGGAGAAGCGGCACCTTCGCCGGCAGAGAGCCTCCGGCCGGCCGCGGTGCGCTCCGGAGCGGGGGCTTGTGCCGAAAGAGGCCGGCAACAGGCGCTTACCTTCGGACAGCTCCGGATGCCCGTCTAATGCGTCTCTTGTCGCCTACACGGCAGGGAAAAGCTTTTCCACTCTGTCTAGGAAGGAGAAAGTGTGCCAGCACAGCAAATGCCTCCCGGACTTTCCCTGAAATTCAGCAAGTGCTTTGCAGCTTGAAATTGGAAGGAAAGCCTCAGATTTAGCAGCCAGAGCTTCAGGAGGAGCAGCAGCGAGCACAGCATCGCTTTTGCAGCAGCTCCTTCCATGTGCATGTTTTTGGGAGTGGAAAGGCTTGCAGAGTGTTCAAGTAGCTTTTTCTCTCCGCTGGAAAGCTGCAGGCTCAGTGCCAGTGTTCTGCAGCTTCTTTCTTCACGTTTCAGCAGCTAGCACGCTCTCCGTGTGCAGGAGAAGCGGCTGAGGCTTCCTTGCCGGAGAAGCGGCACCTTCGCCGGCAGAGAGCCTCCGGCCGGCCGCGGTGCGCTCCGGAGCGGGGGCTTGTGCCGAAAGAGGCCGGCAACAGGCGCTTACCTTCGGACAGCTCCGGATGCCCGTCTAATGCGTCTCTTGTCGCCTACACGGCAGGGCAAAGCTTTTCCACTCTGTCTAGGAAGGAGAAAGTGTGCCAGCACAGCAAATGCCCCCCGGACTTTCCCTGCAATTCAGCAAGTGCTTTGCAGCTTGAAATTGGAAGGAAAGCCTCAGATTTAGCAGCCAGAGCTTCAGGAGGAGCAGCAGCGAGCACAGCATCGCTTTTGCAGCAGCTCCTTCCATGTGCATGTTTTTGGGAGTGGAAAGGCTTGCAGAGTGTTCAAGTAGCTTTTTCTCTCCGCTGGAAAGCTGCAGGCTCAGTGCCAGTGTTCTGCAGCTTCTTTCTTCACGTTTCAGCAGCTAGCACGCTCTCCGTGTGCAGGAGAAGCGGCTGAGGCTTCCTTGCCGGAGAAGCGGCACCTTCGCCGGCAGAGAGCCTCCGGCCGGCCGCGGTGCGCTCCGGAGCGGGGGCTTGTGCCGAAAGAGGCCGGCAACAGGCGCTTACCTTCGGACAGCTCCGGATGCCCGTCTAATGCGTCTCTTGTCGCCTACACGGCAGGGAAAAGCTTTTCCACTCTGTCTAGGAAGGAGAAAGTGTGCCAGCACAGCAAATGCCTCCCGGACTTTCCCTGCAATTCAGCAAGTGCTTTGCAGCTTGAAATTGGAAGGAAAGCCTCAGATTTAGCAGCCAGAGCTTCAGGAGGAGCAGCAGCGAGCACAGCATCGCTTTTGCAGCAGCTCCTTCCATGTGCATGTTTTTGGGAGTGGAAAAGCTTGCAGAGTGTTCAAGTAGCTTTTTCTCTCCGCTGGAAAGCTGCAGGCTCAGTGCCAGTGTTCTGCAGCTTCTTTCTTCACGTTTCAGCAGCTAGCACGCTCTCCGTGTGCAGGAGAAGCGGCTGAGGCTTCCTTGCCGGAGAAGCGGCACCTTCGCCGGCAGAGAGCCTCCGGCCGGCCGCGGTGCGCTCCGGAGCGGGGGCTTGTGCCGAAAGAGGCCGGGAACAGGCGCTTACCTTCGGACAGCTCCGGATGTCCGTCTAATGCGTCTCTTGTCGCCTACACGGCACGGAAAAGCTTTTCCACTCTGTCTAGGAAGGAGAAAGTGTGCCAGCACAGCAAATGCCCCCCGGACTTTCCCTGCAATTCAGCAAGTGCTTTGCAGCTTGAAATTGGAAGGAAAGCCTCAGATTTAGCAGCCAGAGCTTCAGGAGGAGCAGCAGCGAGCACAGCATCGCTTTTGCAGCAGCTCCTTCCATGTGCATGTTTTTGGGAGTGGAAAGGCTTGCAGAGTGTTCAAGTAGCTTTTTCTCTCCGCTGGAAAGCTGCAGGCTCAGTGCCAGTGTTCTGCAGCTTCTTTCTTCACGTTTCAGCAGCTAGCACGCTCTCCGTGTGCAGGAGAAGTGGCTGAGGCTTCCTTGCCGGAGAAGCGGCACCTTCGCCGGCAGAGAGCCTCCGGCCGGCCGCGGTGCGCTCCGGAGCGGGGGCTTGTGCCGAAAGAGGCCGGCAACAGGCGCTTACCTTCGGACAGCTCCGGATGCCCGTCTAATGCGTCTCTTGTCGCCTACACGGCAGGGAAAAGCTTTTCCACTCTGTCTAGGAAGGAGAAAGTGTGCCAGCACAGCAAATGCCTCCCGGACTTTCCCTGCAATTCAGCAAGTGCTTTGCAGCTTGAAATTGGAAGGAAAGCCTCAGATTTAGCAGCCAGAGCTTCAGGAGGAGCAGCAGCGAGCACAGCATCGCTTTTGCAGCAGCTCCTTCCATGTGCATGTTTTTGGGAGTGGAAAGGCTTGCAGAGTGTTCAAGTAGCTTTTTCTCTCCGCTGGAAAGCTGCAGGCTCAGTGCCAGTGTTCTGCAGCTTCTTTCTTCACGTTTCAGCAGCTAGCACGCTCTCCGTGTGCAGGAGAAGCGGCTGAGGCTTCCTTGCCGGAGAAGCGGCACCTTCGCCGGCAGAGAGCCTCCGGCCGGCCGCGGTGCGCTCCGGAGCGGGGGCTTGTGCCGAAAGAGGCCGGCAACAGGCGCTTACCTTCGGACAGCTCCGGATGCCCGTCTAATGCGTCTCTTGTCGCCTACACGGCAGGGAAAAGCTTTTCCACTCTGTCTAGGAAGGAGAAAGTGTGCCAGCACAGCAAATGCCTCCCGGACTTTCCCTGCAATTCAGCAAGTGCTTTGCAGCTTGAAATTGGAAGGAAAGCCTCAGATTTAGCAGCCAGAGCTTCAGGAGGAGCAGCAGCGAGCACAGCATCGCTTTTGCAGCAGCTCCTTCCATGTGCATGTTTTTGGGAGTGGAAAGGCTTGCAGAGTGTTCAAGTAGCTTTTTCTCTCCGCTGGAAAGCTGCAGGCTCAGTGCCAGTGTTCTGCAGCTTCTTTCTTCACGTTTCAGCAGCTAGCACGCTCTCCGTGTGCAGGAGAAGCGGCTGAGGCTTCCTTGCCGGAGAAGCGGCACCTTCGCCGGCAGAGAGCCTCCGGCCGGCCGCGGTGCGCTCCGGAGCGGGGGCTTGTGCCGAAAGAGGCCGGCAACAGGCGCTTACCTTCGGACAGCTCCGGATGCCCGTCTAATGCGTCTCTTGTCGCCTACACGGCAGGGAAAAGCTTTTCCACTCTGTCTAGGAAGGAGAAAGTGTGCCAGCACAGCAAGTGCCCCCCGGACTTTCCCTGCAATTCAGCAAGTGCTTTGCAGCTTGAAATTGGAAGGAAAGCCTCAGATTTAGCAGCCAGAGCTTCAGGAGGAGCAGCAGCGAGCACAGCATCGCTTTTGCAGCAGCTCCTTCCATGTGCATGTTTTTGGGAGTGGAAAGGCTTGCAGAGTGTTCAAGTAGCTTTTTCTCTCCGCTGGAAAGCTGCAGGCTCAGTGCCAGTGTTCTGCAGCTTCTTTCTTCACGTTTCAGCAGCTAGCACGCTCTCCGTGTGCAGGAGAAGCGGCTGAGGCTTCCTTGCCGGAGAAGCGGCACCTTCGCCGGCAGAGAGCCTCCGGCCGGCCGCGGTGCGCTCCGGAGCGGGGGCTTGTGCCGAAAGAGGCCGGCAACAGGCGCTTACCTTCGGACAGCTCCGGATGCCCGTCTAATGCGTCTCTTGTCGCCTACACGGCAGGGAAAAGCTTTTCCACTCTGTCTAGGAAGGAGAAAGTGTGCCAGCACAGCAAATGCCTCCCGGACTTTCCCTGCAATTCAGCAAGTGCTTTGCAGCTTGAAATTGGAAGGAAAGCCTCAGATTTAGCAGCCAGAGCTTCAGGAGGAGCAGCAGCGAGCACAGCATCGCTTTTGCAGCAGCTCCTTCCATGTGCATGTTTTTGGGAGTGGAAAGGCTTGCAGAGTGTTCAAGTAGCTTTTTCTCTCCCCTGGAAAGCTGCAGGCTCAGTGCCAGTGTTCTGCAGCTTCTTTCTTCACGTTTCAGCAGCTAGCACGCTCTCCGTGTGCAGGAGAAGCGGCTGAGGCTTCCTTGCCGGAGAAGCGGCACCTTCGCCGGCAGAGAGCCTCCGGCCGGCCGCGGTGCGCTCCGGAGCGGGGGCTTGTGCCGAAAGAGGCCGGCAACAGGCGCTTACCTTCGGACAGCTCCGGATGCCCGTCTAATGCGTCTCTTGTCGCCTACACGGCAGGGAAAAGCTTTTCCACTCTGTCTAGGAAGGAGAAAGTGTGCCAGCACAGCAAATGCCCCCCGGACTTTCCCTGCAATTCAGCAAGTGCTTTGCAGCTTGAAATTGGAAGGAAAGCCTCAGATTTAGCAGCCAGAGCTTCAGGAGGAGCAGCAGCGAGCACAGCATCGCTTTTGCAGCAGCTCCTTCCATGTGCATGTTTTTGGGAGTGGAAAGGCTTGCAGAGTGTTCAAGTAGCTTTTTCTCTCCCCTGGAAAGCTGCAGGCTCAGTGCCAGTGTTCTGCAGCTTCTTTCTTCACGTTTCAGCAGCTAGCACGCTCTCCGTGTGCAGGAGAAGTGGCTGAGGCTTCCTTGCCGGAGAAGCGGCACCTTCGCCGGCAGAGAGCCTCCGGCCGGCCGCGGTGCGCTCCGGAGCGGGGGCTTGTGCCGAAAGAGGCCGGCAACAGGCGCTTACCTTCGGACAGCTCCGGATGCCCGTCTAATGCGTCTCTTGTCGCCTACACGGCAGGGAAAAGCTTTTCCACTCTGTCTAGGAAGGAGAAAGTGTGCCAGCACAGCAAGTGCCCCCCGGACTTTCCCTGCAATTCAGCAAGTGCTTTGCAGCTTGAAATTGGAAGGAAAGCCTCAGATTTAGCAGCCAGAGCTTCAGGAGGAGCAGCAGCGAGCACAGCATCGCTTTTGCAGCAGCTCCTTCCATGTGCATGTTTTTGGGAGTGGAAAGGCTTGCAGAGTGTTCAAGTAGCTTTTTCTCTCCGCTGGAAAGCTGCAGGCTCAGTGCCAGTGTTCTGCAGCTTCTTTCTTCACGTTTCAGCAGCTAGCACGCTCTCCGTGTGCAGGAGAAGCGGCTGAGGCTTCCTTGCCGGAGAAGCGGCACCTTCGCCGGCAGAGAGCCTCCGGCCGGCCGCGGTGCGCTCCGGAGCGGGGGCTTGTGCCGAAAGAGGCCGGCAACAGGCGCTTACCTTCGGACAGCTCCGGATGCCCGTCTAATGCGTCTCTTGTCGCCTACACGGCAGGGAAAAGCTTTTCCACTCTGTCTAGGAAGGAGAAAGTGTGCCAGCACAGCAAATGCCCCCCGGACTTTCCCTGCAATTCAGCAAGTGCTTTGCAGCTTGAAATTGGAAGGAAAGCCTCAGATTTAGCAGCCAGAGCTTCAGGAGGAGCAGCAGCGAGCACAGCATCGCTTTTGCAGCAGCTCCTTCCATGTGCATGTTTTTGGGAGTGGAAAGGCTTGCAGAGTGTTCAAGTAGCTTTTTCTCTCCGCTGGAAAGCTGCAGGCTCAGTGCCAGTGTTCTGCAGCTTCTTTCTTCACGTTTCAGCAGCTAGCACGCTCTCCGTGTGCAGGAGAAGCGGCTGAGGCTTCCTTGCCGGAGAAGCGGCACCTTCGCCGGCAGAGAGCCTCCGGCCGGCCGCGGTGCGCTCCGGAGCGGGGGCTTGTGCCGAAAGAGGCCGGCAACAGGCGCTTACCTTCGGACAGCTCCGGATGCCCGTCTAATGCGTCTCTTGTCGCCTACACGGCAGGGAAAAGCTTTTCCACTCTGTCTAGGAAGGAGAAAATGTGCCAGCACAGCAAATGCCTCCCGGACTTTCCCTGCAATTCAGCAAGTGCTTTGCAGCTTGAAATTGGAAGGAAAGCCTCAGATTTAGCAGCCAGAGCTTCAGGAGGAGCAGCAGCGAGCACAGCATCGCTTTTGCAGCAGCTCCTTCCATGTGCATGTTTTTGGGAGTGGAAAGGCTTGCAGAGTGTTCAAGTAGCTTTTTCTCTCCGCTGGAAAGCTGCAGGCTCAGTGCCAGTGTTCTGCAGCTTCTTTCTTCACGTTTCAGCAGCTAGCACGCTCTCCGTGTGCAGGAGAAGCGGCTGAGGCTTCCTTGCCGGAGAAGCGGCACCTTCGCCGGCAGAGAGCCTCCGGCCGGCCGCGGTGCGCTCCGGAGCGGGGGCTTGTGCCGAAAGAGGCCGGCAACAGGCGCTTACCTTCGGACAGCTCCGGATGCCCGTCTAATGCGTCTCTTGTCGCCTACACGGCAGGGAAAAGCTTTTCCACTCTGTCTAGGAAGGAGAAAGTGTGCCAGCACAGCAAATGCCCCCCGGACTTTCCCTGCAATTCAGCAAGTGCTTTGCAGCTTGAAATTGGAAGGAAAGCCTCCGATTTAGCAGCCAGAGCTTCAGGAGGAGCAGCAGCGAGCACAGCATCGCTTTTGCAGCAGCTCCTTCCATGTGCATGTTTTTGGGAGTGGAAAGGCTTGCAGAGTGTTCAAGTAGCTTTTTCTCTCCGCTGGAAAGCTGCAGGCTCAGTGCCAGTGTTCTGCAGCTTCTTTCTTCACGTTTCAGCAGCTAGCACGCTCTCCGTGTGCAGGAGAAGCGGCTGAGGCTTCCTTGCCGGAGAAGCGGCACCTTCGCCGGCAGAGAGCCTCCGGCCGGCCGCGGTGCGCTCCGGAGCGGGGGCTTGTGCCGAAAGAGGCCGGCAACAGGCGCTTACCTTCGGACAGCTCCGGATGCCCGTCTAATGCGTCTCTTGTCGCCTACACGGCAGGGAAAAGCTTTTCCACTCTGTCTAGGAAGGAGAAAGTGTGCCAGCACAGCAAGTGCCCCCCGGACTTTCCCTGCAATTCAGCAAGTGCTTTGCAGCTTGAAATTGGAAGGAAAGCCTCAGATTTAGCAGCCAGAGCTTCAGGAGGAGCAGCAGCGAGCACAGCATCGCTTTTGCAGCAGCTCCTTCCATGTGCATGTTTTTGGGAGTGGAAAGGCTTGCAGAGTGTTCAAGTAGCTTTTTCTCTCCGCTGGAAAGCTGCAGGCTCAGTGCCAGTGTTCTGCAGCTTCTTTCTTCACGTTTCAGCAGCTAGCACGCTCTCCGTGTGCAGGAGAAGCGGCTGAGGCTTCCTTGCCGGAGAAGCGGCACCTTCGCCGGCAGAGAGCCTCCGGCCGGCCGCGGTGCGCTCCGGAGCGGGGGCTTGTGCCGAAAGAGGCCGGCAACAGGCGCTTACCTTCGGACAGCTCCGGATGCCCGTCTAATGCGTCTCTTGTCGCCTACACGGCAGGGAAAAGCTTTTCCACTCTGTCTAGGAAGGAGAAAGTGTGCCAGCACAGCAAATGCCCCCCGGACTTTCCCTGCAATTCAGCAAGTGCTTTGCAGCTTGAAATTGGAAGGAAAGCCTCAGATTTAGCAGCCAGAGCTTCAGGAGGAGCAGCAGCGAGCACAGCATCGCTTTTGCAGCAGCTCCTTCCATGTGCATGTTTTTGGGAGTGGAAAGGCTTGCAGAGTGTTCAAGTAGCTTTTTCTCTCCGCTGGAAAGCTGCAGGCTCAGTGCCAGTGTTCTGCAGCTTCTTTCTTCACGTTTCAGCAGCTAGCACGCTCTCCGTGTGCAGGAGAAGCGGCTGAGGCTTCCTTGCCGGAGAAGCGGCACCTTCGCCGGCAGAGAGCCTCCGGCCGGCCGCGGTGCGCTCCGGAGCGGGGGCTTGTGCCGAAAGAGGCCGGCAACAGGCGCTTACCTTCGGACAGCTCCGGATGCCCGTCTCATGCGTCTCTTGTCGCCTACACGGCAGGGAAAAGCTTTTCCACTCTGTCTAGGAAGGAGAAAGTGTGCCAGCACAGCAAATGCCCCCCGGACTTTCCCTGCAATTCAGCAAGTGCTTTGCAGCTTGAAATTGGAAGGAAAGCCTCAGATTTAGCAGCCAGATCTTCAGGAGGAGCAGCAGCGAGCACAGCATCGCTTTTGCAGCAGCTCCTTCCATGTGCATGTTTTTGGGAGTGGAAAGGCTTGCAGAGTGTTCAAGTAGCTTTTTCTCTCCGCTGGAAAGCTGCAGGCTCAGTGCCAGTGTTCTGCAGCTTCTTTCTTCACGTTTCAGCAGCTAGCACGCTCTCCGTGTGCAGGAGAAGCGGCTGAGGCTTCCTTGCCGGAGAAGCGGCACCTTCGCCGGCAGAGAGCCTCCGGCCGGCCGCGGTGCGCTCCGGAGCGGGGGCTTGTGCCGAAAGAGGCCGGCAACAGGCGCTTACCTTCGGACAGCTCCGGATGCCCGTCTAATGCGTCTCTTGTCGCCTACACGGCAGGGAAAAGCTTTTCCACTCTGTCTAGGAAGGAGAAAGTGTGCCAGCACAGCAAATGCCTCCCGGACTTTCCCTGCAATTCAGCAAGTGCTTTGCAGCTTGAAATTGGAAGGAAAGCCTCAGATTTAGCAGCCAGAGCTTCAGGAGGAGCAGCAGCGAGCACAGCATCGCTTTTGCAGCAGCTCCTTCCATGTGCATGTTTTTGGGAGTGGAAAGGCTTGCAGAGTGTTCAAGTAGCTTTTTCTCTCCGCTGGAAAGCTGCAGGCTCAGTGCCAGTGTTCTGCAGCTTCTTTCTTCACGTTTCAGCAGCTAGCACGCTCTCCGTGTGCAGGAGAAGCGGCTGAGGCTTCCTTGCCGGAGAAGCGGCACCTTCGCCGGCAGAGAGCCTCCGGCCGGCCGCGGTGCGCTCCGGAGCGGGGGCTTGTGCCGAAAGAGGCCGGCAACAGGCGCTTACCTTCGGACAGCTCCGGATGCCCGTCTAATGCGTCTCTTGTCGCCTACACGGCAGGGAAAAGCTTTTCCACTCTGTCTAGGAAGGAGAAAGTGTGCCAGCACAGCAAATGCCCCCCGGACTTTCCCTGCAATTCAGCAAGTGCTTTGCAGCTTGAAATTGGAAGGAAAGCCTCAGATTTAGCAGCCAGAGCTTCAGGAGGAGCAGCAGCGAGCACAGCATCGCTTTTGCAGCAGCTCCTTCCATGTGCATGTTTTTGGGAGTGGAAAGGCTTGCAGAGTGTTCAAGTAGCTTTTTCTCTCCCCTGGAAAGCTGCAGGCTCAGTGCCAGTGTTCTGCAGCTTCTTTCTTCACGTTTCAGCAGCTAGCACGCTCTCCGTGTGCAGGAGAAGCGGCTGAGGCTTCCTTGCCGGAGAAGCGGCACCTTCGCCGGCAGAGAGCCTCCGGCCGGCCGCGGTGCGCTCCGGAGCGGGGGCTTGTGCCGAAAGAGGCCGGCAACAGGCGCTTACCTTCGGACAGCTCCGGATGCCCGTCTAATGCGTCTCTTGTCGCCTACACGGCAGGGAAAAGCTTTTCCACTCTGTCTAGGAAGGAGAAAGTGTGCCAGCACAGCAAATGCCTCCCGGACTTTCCCTGCAATTCAGCAAGTGCTTTGCAGCTTGAAATTGGAAGGAAAGCCTCAGATTTAGCAGCCAGAGCTTCAGGAGGAGCAGCAGCGAGCACAGCATCGCTTTTGCAGCAGCTCCTTCCATGTGCATGTTTTTGGGAGTGGAAAGGCTTGCAGAGTGTTCAAGTAGCTTTTTCTCTCCGCTGGAAAGCTGCAGGCTCAGTGCCAGTGTTCTGCAGCTTCTTTCTTCACGTTTCAGCAGCTAGCACGCTCTCCGTGTGCAGGAGAAGCGGCTGAGGCTTCCTTGCCGGAGAAGCGGCACCTTCGCCGGCAGAGAGCCTCCGGCCGGCCGCGGTGCGCTCCGGAGCGGGGGCTTGTGCCGAAAGAGGCCGGCAACAGGCGCTTACCTTCGGACAGCTCCGGATGCCCGTCTAATGCGTCTCTTGTCGCCTACACGGCAGGGAAAAGCTTTTCCACTCTGTCTAGGAAGGAGAAAGTGTGCCAGCACAGCAAGTGCCTCCCGGACTTTCCCTGCAATTCAGCAAGTGCTTTGCAGCTTGAAATTGGAAGGAAAGCCTCAGATTTAGCAGCCAGAGCTTCAGGAGGAGCAGCAGCGAGCACAGCATCGCTTTTGCAGCAGCTCCTTCCATGTGCATGTTTTTGGGAGTGGAAAGGCTTGCAGAGTGTTCAAGTAGCTTTTTCTCTCCGCTGGAAAGCTGCAGGCTCAGTGCCAGTGTTCTGCAGCTTCTTTCTTCACGTTTCAGCAGCTAGCACGCTCTCCGTGTGCAGGAGAAGCGGCTGAGGCTTCCTTGCCGGAGAAGCGGCACCTTCGCCGGCAGAGAGCCTCCGGCCGGCCGCGGTGCGCTCCGGAGCGGGGGCTTGTGCCGAAAGAGGCCGGCAACAGGCGCTTACCTTCGGACAGCTCCGGATGCCCGTCTAATGCGTCTCTTGTCGCCTACACGGCAGGGAAAAGCTTTTCCACTCTGTCTAGGAAGGAGAAAGTGTGCCAGCACAGCAAATGCCTCCCGGACTTTCCCTGCAATTCAGCAAGTGCTTTGCAGCTTGAAATTGGAAGGAAAGCCTCAGATTTAGCAGCCAGAGCTTCAGGAGGAGCAGCAGCGAGCACAGCATCGCTTTTGCAGCAGCTCCTTCCATGTGCATGTTTTTGGGAGTGGAAAGGCTTGCAGAGTGTTCAAGTAGCTTTTTCTCTCCCCTGGAAAGCTGCAGGCTCAGTGCCAGTGTTCTGCAGCTTCTTTCTTCACGTTTCAGCAGCTAGCACGCTCTCCGTGTGCAGGAGAAGCGGCTGAGGCTTCCTTGCCGGAGAAGCGGCACCTTCGCCGGCAGAGAGCCTCCGGCCGGCCGCGGTGCGCTCCGGAGCGGGGGCTTGTGCCGAAAGAGGCCGGCAACAGGCGCTTACCTTCGGACAGCTCCGGATGCCCGTCTAATGCGTCTCTTGTCGCCTACACGGCAGGGAAAAGCTTTTCCACTCTGTCTAGGAAGGAGAAAGTGTGCCAGCACAGCAAATGCCCCCCGGACTTTCCCTGCAATTCAGCAAGTGCTTTGCAGCTTGAAATTGGAAGGAAAGCCTCAGATTTAGCAGCCAGAGCTTCAGGAGGAGCAGCAGCGAGCACAGCATCGCTTTTGCAGCAGCTCCTTCCATGTGCATGTTTTTGGGAGTGGAAAGGCTTGCAGAGTGTTCAAGTAGCTTTTTCTCTCCCCTGGAAAGCTGCAGGCTCAGTGCCAGTGTTCTGCAGCTTCTTTCTTCACGTTTCAGCAGCTAGCACGCTCTCCGTGTGCAGGAGAAGCGGCTGAGGCTTCCTTGCCGGAGAAGCGGCACCTTCGCCGGCAGAGAGCCTCCGGCCGGCCGCGGTGCGCTCCGGAGCAGGGGCTTGTGCCGAAAGAGGCCGGCAACAGGCGCTTACCTTCGGACAGCTCCGGATGCCCGTCTAATGCGTCTCTTGTCGCCTACACGGCAGGGAAAAGCTTTTCCACTCTGTCTAGGAAGGAGAAAGTGTGCCAGCACAGCAAATGCCTCCCGGACTTTCCCTGAAATTCAGCAAGTGCTTTGCAGCTTGAAATTGGAAGGAAAGCCTCAGATTTAGCAGCCAGAGCTTCAGGAGGAGCAGCAGCGAGCACAGCATCGCTTTTGCAGCAGCTCCTTCCATGTGCATGTTTTTGGGAGTGGAAAGGCTTGCAGAGTGTTCAAGTAGCTTTTTCTCTCCGCTGGAAAGCTGCAGGCTCAGTGCCAGTGTTCTGCAGCTTCTTTCTTCACGTTTCAGCAGCTAGCACGCTCTCCGTGTGCAGGAGAAGTGGCTGAGGCTTCCTTGCCGGAGAAGCGGCACCTTCGCCGGCAGAGAGCCTCCGGCCGGCCGCGGTGCGCTCCGGAGCGGGGGCTTGTGCCGAAAGAGGCCGGCAACAGGCGCTTACCTTCGGACAGCTCCGGATGCCCGTCTAATGCGTCTCTTGTCGCCTACACGGCAGGGAAAAGCTTTTCCACTCTGTCTAGGAAGGAGAAAGTGTGCCAGCACAGCAAGTGCCCCCCGGACTTTCCCTGCAATTCAGCAAGTGCTTTGCAGCTTGAAATTGGAAGGAAAGCCTCAGATTTAGCAGCCAGAGCTTCAGGAGGAGCAGCAGCGAGCACAGCATCGCTTTTGCAGCAGCTCCTTCCATGTGCATGTTTTTGGGAGTGGAAAGGCTTGCAGAGTGTTCAAGTAGCTTTTTCTCTCCGCTGGAAAGCTGCAGGCTCAGTGCCAGTGTTCTGCAGCTTCTTTCTTCACGTTTCAGCAGCTAGCACGCTCTCCGTGTGCAGGAGAAGCGGCTGAGGCTTCCTTGCCGGAGAAGCGGCACCTTCGCCGGCAGAGAGCCTCCGGCCGGCCGCGGTGCGCTCCGGAGCGGGGGCTTGTGCCGAAAGAGGCCGGCAACAGGCGCTTACCTTCGGACAGCTCCGGATGCCCGTCTAATGCGTCTCTTGTCGCCTACACGGCAGGGAAAAGCTTTTCCACTCTGTCTAGGAAGGAGAAAGTGTGCCAGCACAGCAAATGCCCCCCGGACTTTCCCTGCAATTCAGCAAGTGCTTTGCAGCTTGAAATTGGAAGGAAAGCCTCAGATTTAGCAGCCAGAGCTTCAGGAGGAGCAGCAGCGAGCACAGCATCGCTTTTGCAGCAGCTCCTTCCATGTGCATGTTTTTGGGAGTGGAAAGGCTTGCAGAGTGTTCAAGTAGCTTTTTCTCTCCGCTGGAAAGCTGCAGGCTCAGTGCCAGTGTTCTGCAGCTTCTTTCTTCACGTTTCAGCAGCTAGCACGCTCTCCGTGTGCAGGAGAAGCGGCTGAGGCTTCCTTGCCGGAGAAGCGGCACCTTCGCCGGCAGAGAGCCTCCGGCCGGCCGCGGTGCGCTCCGGAGCGGGGGCTTGTGCCGAAAGAGGCCGGCAACAGGCGCTTACCTTCGGACAGCTCCGGATGCCCGTCTAATGCGTCTCTTGTCGCCTACACGGCAGGGAAAAGCTTTTCCACTCTGTCTAGGAAGGAGAAAATGTGCCAGCACAGCAAATGCCTCCCGGACTTTCCCTGCAATTCAGCAAGTGCTTTGCAGCTTGAAATTGGAAGGAAAGCCTCAGATTTAGCAGCCAGAGCTTCAGGAGGAGCAGCAGCGAGCACAGCATCGCTTTTGCAGCAGCTCCTTCCATGTGCATGTTTTTGGGAGTGGAAAGGCTTGCAGAGTGTTCAAGTAGCTTTTTCTCTCCGCTGGAAAGCTGCAGGCTCAGTGCCAGTGTTCTGCAGCTTCTTTCTTCACGTTTCAGCAGCTAGCACGCTCTCCGTGTGCAGGAGAAGCGGCTGAGGCTTCCTTGCCGGAGAAGCGGCACCTTCGCCGGCAGAGAGCCTCCGGCCGGCCGCGGTGCGCTCCGGAGCGGGGGCTTGTGCCGAAAGAGGCCGGCAACAGGCGCTTACCTTCGGACAGCTCCGGATGCCCGTCTAATGCGTCTCTTGTCGCCTACACGGCAGGGAAAAGCTTTTCCACTCTGTCTAGGAAGGAGAAAGTGTGCCAGCACAGCAAATGCCCCCCGGACTTTCCCTGCAATTCAGCAAGTGCTTTGCAGCTTGAAATTGGAAGGAAAGCCTCCGATTTAGCAGCCAGAGCTTCAGGAGGAGCAGCAGCGAGCACAGCATCGCTTTTGCAGCAGCTCCTTCCATGTGCATGTTTTTGGGAGTGGAAAGGCTTGCAGAGTGTTCAAGTAGCTTTTTCTCTCCGCTGGAAAGCTGCAGGCTCAGTGCCAGTGTTCTGCAGCTTCTTTCTTCACGTTTCAGCAGCTAGCACGCTCTCCGTGTGCAGGAGAAGCGGCTGAGGCTTCCTTGCCGGAGAAGCGGCACCTTCGCCGGCAGAGAGCCTCCGGCCGGCCGCGGTGCGCTCCGGAGCGGGGGCTTGTGCCGAAAGAGGCCGGCAACAGGCGCTTACCTTCGGACAGCTCCGGATGCCCGTCTAATGCGTCTCTTGTCGCCTACACGGCAGGGAAAAGCTTTTCCACTCTGTCTAGGAAGGAGAAAGTGTGCCAGCACAGCAAGTGCCCCCCGGACTTTCCCTGCAATTCAGCAAGTGCTTTGCAGCTTGAAATTGGAAGGAAAGCCTCAGATTTAGCAGCCAGAGCTTCAGGAGGAGCAGCAGCGAGCACAGCATCGCTTTTGCAGCAGCTCCTTCCATGTGCATGTTTTTGGGAGTGGAAAGGCTTGCAGAGTGTTCAAGTAGCTTTTTCTCTCCGCTGGAAAGCTGCAGGCTCAGTGCCAGTGTTCTGCAGCTTCTTTCTTCACGTTTCAGCAGCTAGCACGCTCTCCGTGTGCAGGAGAAGCGGCTGAGGCTTCCTTGCCGGAGAAGCGGCACCTTCGCCGGCAGAGAGCCTCCGGCCGGCCGCGGTGCGCTCCGGAGCGGGGGCTTGTGCCGAAAGAGGCCGGCAACAGGCGCTTACCTTCGGACAGCTCCGGATGCCCGTCTAATGCGTCTCTTGTCGCCTACACGGCAGGGAAAAGCTTTTCCACTCTGTCTAGGAAGGAGAAAGTGTGCCAGCACAGCAAATGCCCCCCGGACTTTCCCTGCAATTCAGCAAGTGCTTTGCAGCTTGAAATTGGAAGGAAAGCCTCAGATTTAGCAGCCAGAGCTTCAGGAGGAGCAGCAGCGAGCACAGCATCGCTTTTGCAGCAGCTCCTTCCATGTGCATGTTTTTGGGAGTGGAAAGGCTTGCAGAGTGTTCAAGTAGCTTTTTCTCTCCGCTGGAAAGCTGCAGGCTCAGTGCCAGTGTTCTGCAGCTTCTTTCTTCACGTTTCAGCAGCTAGCACGCTCTCCGTGTGCAGGAGAAGCGGCTGAGGCTTCCTTGCCGGAGAAGCGGCACCTTCGCCGGCAGAGAGCCTCCGGCCGGCCGCGGTGCGCTCCGGAGCGGGGGCTTGTGCCGAAAGAGGCCGGCAACAGGCGCTTACCTTCGGACAGCTCCGGATGCCCGTCTCATGCGTCTCTTGTCGCCTACACGGCAGGGAAAAGCTTTTCCACTCTGTCTAGGAAGGAGAAAGTGTGCCAGCACAGCAAATGCCCCCCGGACTTTCCCTGCAATTCAGCAAGTGCTTTGCAGCTTGAAATTGGAAGGAAAGCCTCAGATTTAGCAGCCAGATCTTCAGGAGGAGCAGCAGCGAGCACAGCATCGCTTTTGCAGCAGCTCCTTCCATGTGCATGTTTTTGGGAGTGGAAAGGCTTGCAGAGTGTTCAAGTAGCTTTTTCTCTCCGCTGGAAAGCTGCAGGCTCAGTGCCAGTGTTCTGCAGCTTCTTTCTTCACGTTTCAGCAGCTAGCACGCTCTCCGTGTGCAGGAGAAGCGGCTGAGGCTTCCTTGCCGGAGAAGCGGCACCTTCGCCGGCAGAGAGCCTCCGGCCGGCCGCGGTGCGCTCCGGAGCGGGGGCTTGTGCCGAAAGAGGCCGGCAACAGGCGCTTACCTTCGGACAGCTCCGGATGCCCGTCTAATGCGTCTCTTGTCGCCTACACGGCAGGGAAAAGCTTTTCCACTCTGTCTAGGAAGGAGAAAGTGTGCCAGCACAGCAAATGCCTCCCGGACTTTCCCTGCAATTCAGCAAGTGCTTTGCAGCTTGAAATTGGAAGGAAAGCCTCAGATTTAGCAGCCAGAGCTTCAGGAGGAGCAGCAGCGAGCACAGCATCGCTTTTGCAGCAGCTCCTTCCATGTGCATGTTTTTGGGAGTGGAAAGGCTTGCAGAGTGTTCAAGTAGCTTTTTCTCTCCGCTGGAAAGCTGCAGGCTCAGTGCCAGTGTTCTGCAGCTTCTTTCTTCACGTTTCAGCAGCTAGCACGCTCTCCGTGTGCAGGAGAAGCGGCTGAGGCTTCCTTGCCGGAGAAGCGGCACCTTCGCCGGCAGAGAGCCTCCGGCCGGCCGCGGTGCGCTCCGGAGCGGGGGCTTGTGCCGAAAGAGGCCGGCAACAGGCGCTTACCTTCGGACAGCTCCGGATGCCCGTCTAATGCGTCTCTTGTCGCCTACACGGCAGGGAAAAGCTTTTCCACTCTGTCTAGGAAGGAGAAAGTGTGCCAGCACAGCAAATGCCCCCCGGACTTTCCCTGCAATTCAGCAAGTGCTTTGCAGCTTGAAATTGGAAGGAAAGCCTCAGATTTAGCAGCCAGAGCTTCAGGAGGAGCAGCAGCGAGCACAGCATCGCTTTTGCAGCAGCTCCTTCCATGTGCATGTTTTTGGGAGTGGAAAGGCTTGCAGAGTGTTCAAGTAGCTTTTTCTCTCCGCTGGAAAGCTGCACGCTCAGTGCCAGTGTTCTGCAGCTTCTTTCTTCACGTTTCAGCAGCTAGCACGCTCTCCGTGTGCAGGAGAAGCGGCTGAGGCTTCCTTGCCGGAGAAGCGGCACCTTCGCCGGCAGAGAGCCTCCGGCCGGCCGCGGTGCGCTCCGGAGCGGGGGCTTGTGCCGAAAGAGGCCGGCAACAGGCGCTTACCTTCGGACAGCTCCGGATGCCCGTCTAATGCGTCTCTTGTCGCCTACACGGCAGGGAAAAGCTTTTCCACTCTGTCTAGGAAGGAGAAAGTGTGCCAGCACAGCAAATGCCCCCCGGACTTTCCCTGCAATTCAGCAAGTGCTTTGCAGCTTGAAATTGGAAGGAAAGCCTCAGATTTAGCAGCCAGAGCTTCAGGAGGAGCAGCAGCGAGCACAGCATCGCTTTTGCAGCAGCTCCTTCCATGTGCATGTTTTTGGGAGTGGAAAGGCTTGCAGAGTGTTCAAGTAGCTTTTTCTCTCCGCTGGAAAGCTGCAGGCTCAGTGCCAGTGTTCTGCAGCTTCTTTCTTCACGTTTCAGCAGCTAGCACGCTCTCCGTGTGCAGGAGAAGCGGCTGAGGCTTCCTTGCCGGAGAAGCGGCACCTTCGCCGGCAGAGAGCCTCCGGCCGGCCGCGGTGCGCTCCGGAGCGGGGGCTTGTGCCGAAAGAGGCCGGCAACAGGCGCTTACCTTCGGACAGCTCCGGATGCCCGTCTAATGCGTCTCTTGTCGCCTACACGGCAGGGAAAAGCTTTTCCACTCTGTCTAGGAAGGAGAAAGTGTGCCAGCACAGCAAATGCCTCCCGGACTTTCCCTGCAATTCAGCAAGTGCTTTGCAGCTTGAAATTGGAAGGAAAGCCTCAGATTTAGCAGCCAGAGCTTCAGGAGGAGCAGCAGCGAGCACAGCATCGCTTTTGCAGCAGCTCCTTCCATGTGCATGTTTTTGGGAGTGGAAAGGCTTGCAGAGTGTTCAAGTAGCTTTTTCTCTCCGCTGGAAAGCTGCAGGCTCAGTGCCAGTGTTCTGCAGCTTCTTTCTTCACGTTTCAGCAGCTAGCACGCTCTCCGTGTGCAGGAGAAGCGGCTGAGGCTTCCTTGCCGGAGAAGCGGCACCTTCGCCGGCAGAGAGCCTCCGGCCGGCCGCGGTGCGCTCCGGAGCGGGGGCTTGTGCCGAAAGAGGCCGGGAACAGGCGCTTACCTTCGGACAGCTCCGGATGCCCGTCTAATGCGTCTCTTGTCGCCTACACGGCAGGGAAAAGCTTTTCCACTCTGTCTAGGAAAGAGAAAGTGTGCCAGCACAGCAAATGCCTCCCGGACTTTCCCTGCAATTCAGCAAGTGCTTTGCAGCTTGAAATTGGAAGGAAAGCCTCAGATTTAGCAGCCAGAGCTTCAGGAGGAGCAGCAGCGAGCACAGCATCGCTTTTGCAGCAGCTCCTTCCATGTGCATGTTTTTGGGAGTGGAAAGGCTTGCAGAGTGTTCAAGTAGCTTTTTCTCTCCGCTGGAAAGCTGCACGCTCAGTGCCAGTGTTCTGCAGCTTCTTTCTTCACGTTTCAGCAGCTAGCACGCTCTCCGTGTGCAGGAGAAGCGGCTGAGGCTTCCTTGCCGGAGAAGCGGCACCTTCGCCGGCAGAGAGCCTCCGGCCGGCCGCGGTGCGCTCCGGAGCGGGGGCTTGTGCCGAAAGAGGCCGGCAAGAGGCGCTTACCTTCGGACAGCTCCGGATGCCCGTCTAATGCGTCTCTTGTCGCCTACACGGCAGGGAAAAGCTTTTCCACTCTGTCTAGGAAGAAGAAAGTGTGCCAGCACAGCAAATGCCTCCCGGACTTTCCCTGCAATTCAGCAAGTGCTTTGCAGCTTGAAATTGGAAGGAAAGCCTCAGATTTAGCAGCCAGAGCTTCAGGAGGAGCAGCAGCGAGCACAGCATCGCTTTTGCAGCAGCTCCTTCCATGTGCATGTTTTTGGGAGTGGAAAGGCTTGCAGAGTGTTCAAGTAGCTTTTTCTCTCCGCTGGAAAGCTGCAGGCTCAGTGCCAGTGTTCTGCAGCTTCTTTCTTCACGTTTCAGCAGCTAGCACGCTCTCCGTGTGCAGGAGAAGCGGCTGAGGCTTCCTTGCCGGAGAAGCGGCACCTTCGCCGGCAGAGAGCCTCCGGCCGGCCGCGGTGCGCTCCGGAGCGGGGGCTTGTGCCGAAAGAGGCCGGCAACAGGCGCTTACCTTCGGACAGCTCCGGATGCCCGTCTAATGCGTCTCTTGTCGCCTACACGGCAGGGAAAAGCTTTTCCACTCTGTCTAGGAAGGAGAAAGTGTGCCAGCACAGCAAATGCCTCCCGGACTTTCCCTGCAATTCAGCAAGTGCTTTGCAGCTTGAAATTGGAAGGAAAGCCTCAGATTTAGCAGCCAGAGCTTCAGGAGGAGCAGCAGCGAGCACAGCATCGCTTTTGCAGCAGCTCCTTCCATGTGCATGTTTTTGGGAGTGGAAAAGCTTGCAGAGTGTTCAAGTAGCTTTTTCTCTCCGCTGGAAAGCTGCACGCTCAGTGCCAGTGTTCTGCAGCTTCTTTCTTCACGTTTCAGCAGCTAGCACGCTCTCCGTGTGCAGGAGAAGCGGCTGAGGCTTCCTTGCCGGAGAAGCGGCACCTTCGCCGGCAGAGAGCCTCCGGCCGGCCGCGGTGCGCTCCGGAGCGGGGGCTTGTGCCGAAAGAGGCCGGGAACAGGCGCTTACCTTCGGACAGCTCCGGATGTCCGTCTAATGCGTCTCTTGTCGCCTACACGGCAGGGAAAAGCTTTTCCACTCTGTCTAGGAAGGAGAAAGTGTGCCAGCACAGCAAATGCCCCCCGGACTTTCCCTGCAATTCAGCAAGTGCTTTGCAGCTTGAAATTGGAAGGAAAGCCTCAGATTTAGCAGCCAGAGCTTCAGGAGGAGCAGCAGCGAGCACAGCATCGCTTTTGCAGCAGCTCCTTCCATGTGCATGTTTTTGGGAGTGGAAAGGCTTGCAGAGTGTTCAAGTAGCTTTTTCTCTCCGCTGGAAAGCTGCAGGCTCAGTGCCAGTGTTCTGCAGCTTCTTTCTTCACGTTTCAGCAGCTAGCACGCTCTCCGTGTGCAGGAGAAGCGGCTGAGGCTTCCTTGCCGGAGAAGCGGCACCTTCGCCGGCAGAGAGCCTCCGGCCGGCCGCGGTGCGCTCCGGAGCGGGGGCTTGTGCCGAAAGAGGCCGGCAACAGGCGCTTACCTTCGGACAGCTCCGGATGCCCGTCTAATGCGTCTCTTGTCGCCTACACGGCAGGGCAAAGCTTTTCCACTCTGTCTAGGAAGGAGAAAGTGTGCCAGCACAGCAAATGCCCCCCGGACTTTCCCTGCAATTCAGCAAGTGCTTTGCAGCTTGAAATTGGAAGGAAAGCCTCAGATTTAGCAGCCAGAGCTTCAGGAGGAGCAGCAGCGAGCACAGCATCGCTTTTGCAGCAGCTCCTTCCATGTGCATGTTTTTGGGAGTGGAAAGGCTTGCAGAGTGTTCAAGTAGCTTTTTCTCTCCGCTGGAAAGCTGCAGGCTCAGTGCCAGTGTTCTGCAGCTTCTTTCTTCACGTTTCAGCAGCTAGCACGCTCTCCGTGTGCAGGAGAAGCGGCTGAGGCTTCCTTGCCGGAGAAGCGGCACCTTCGCCGGCAGAGAGCCTCCGGCCGGCCGCGGTGCGCTCCGGAGCGGGGGCTTGTGCCGAAAGAGGCCGGCAACAGGCGCTTACCTTCGGACAGCTCCGGATGCCCGTCTAATGCGTCTCTTGTCGCCTACACGGCAGGGAAAAGCTTTTCCACTCTGTCTAGGAAGGAGAAAGTGTGCCAGCACAGCAAATGCCCCCCGGACTTTCCCTGCAATTCAGCAAGTGCTTTGCAGCTTGAAATTGGAAGGAAAGCCTCAGATTTAGCAGCCAGAGCTTCAGGAGGAGCAGCAGCGAGCACAGCATCGCTTTTGCAGCAGCTCCTTCCATGTGCATGTTTTTGGGAGTGGAAAGGCTTGCAGAGTGTTCAAGTAGCTTTTTCTCTCCGCTGGAAAGCTGCAGGCTCAGTGCCAGTGTTCTGCAGCTTCTTTCTTCACGTTTCAGCAGCTAGCACGCTCTCCGTGTGCAGGAGAAGCGGCTGAGGCTTCCTTGCCGGAGAAGCGGCACCTTCGCCGGCAGAGAGCCTCCGGCCGGCCGCGGTGCGCTCCGGAGCGGGGGCTTGTGCCGAAAGAGGCCGGCAACAGGCGCTTACCTTCGGACAGCTCCGGATGCCCGTCTAATGCGTCTCTTGTCGCCTACACGGCAGGGAAAAGCTTTTCCACTCTGTCTAGGAAGGAGAAAGTGTGCCAGCACAGCAAATGCCTCCCGGACTTTCCCTGCAATTCAGCAAGTGCTTTGCAGCTTGAAATTGGAAGGAAAGCCTCAGATTTAGCAGCCAGAGCTTCAGGAGGAGCAGCAGCGAGCACAGCATCGCTTTTGCAGCAGCTCCTTCCATGTGCATGTTTTTGGGAGTGGAAAGGCTTGCAGAGTGTTCAAGTAGCTTTTTCTCTCCGCTGGAAAGCTGCAGGCTCAGTGCCAGTGTTCTGCAGCTTCTTTCTTCACGTTTCAGCAGCTAGCACGCTCTCCGTGTGCAGGAGAAGCGGCTGAGGCTTCCTTGCCGGAGAAGCGGCACCTTCGCCGGCAGAGAGCCTCCGGCCGGCCGCGGTGCGCTCCGGAGCGGGGGCTTGTGCCGAAAGAGGCCGGCAACAGGCGCTTACCTTCGGACAGCTCCGGATGCCCGTCTAATGCGTCTCTTGTCGCCTACACGGCAGGGAAAAGCTTTTCCACTCTGTCTAGGAAGGAGAAAAGGTGCCAGCACAGCAAGTGCCCCCCGGACTTTCCCTGCAATTCAGCAAGTGCTTTGCAGCTTGAAATTGGAAGGAAAGCCTCAGATTTAGCAGCCAGAGCTTCAGGAGGAGCAGCAGCGAGCACAGCATCGCTTTTGCAGCAGCTCCTTCCATGTGCATGTTTTTGGGAGTGGAAAGGCTTGCAGAGTGTTCAAGTAGCTTTTTCTCTCCGCTGGAAAGCTGCAGGCTCAGTGCCAGTGTTCTGCAGCTTCTTTCTTCACGTTTTAGCAGCTAGCACGCTCTCCGTGTGCAGGAGAAGCGGCTGAGGCTTCCTTGCCGGAGAAGCGGCACCTTCGCCGGCAGAGAGCCTCCGGCCGGCCGCGGTGCGCTCCGGAGCGGGGGCTTGTGCCGAAAGAGGCCGGGAACAGGCGCTTACCTTCGGACAGCTCCGGATGCCCGTCTAATGCGTCTCTTGTCGCCTACACGGCAGGGAAAAGCTTTTCCACTCTGTCTAGGAAGGAGAAAGTGTGCCAGCACAGCAAATGCCTCCCGGACTTTCCCTGCAATTCAGCAAGTGCTTTGCAGCTTGAAATTGGAAGGAAAGCCTCAGATTTAGCAGCCAGAGCTTCAGGAGGAGCAGCAGCGAGCACAGCATCGCTTTTGCAGCAGCTCCTTCCATGTGCATGTTTTTGGGAGTGGAAAGGCTTGCAGAGTGTTCAAGTAGCTTTTTCTCTCCGCTGGAAAGCTGCAGGCTCAGTGCCAGTGTTCTGCAGCTTCTTTCTTCACGTTTCAGCAGCTAGCACGCTCTCCGTGTGCAGGAGAAGCGGCTGAGGCTTCCTTGCCGGAGAAGCGGCACCTTCGCCGGCAGAGAGCCTCCGGCCGGCCGCGGTGCGCTCCGGAGCGGGGGCTTGTGCCGAAAGAGGCCGGCAACAGGCGCTTACCTTCGGACAGCTCCGGATGCCCGTCTAATGCGTCTCTTGTCGCCTACACGGCAGGGAAAAGCTTTTCCACTCTGTCTAGGAAGGAGAAAGTGTGCCAGCACAGCAAATGCCTCCCGGACTTTCCCTGCAATTCAGCAAGTGCTTTGCAGCTTGAAATTGGAAGGAAAGCCTCAGATTTAGCAGCCAGAGCTTCAGGAGGAGCAGCAGCGAGCACAGCATCGCTTTTGCAGCAGCTCCTTCCATGTGCATGTTTTTGGGAGTGGAAAGGCTTGCAGAGTGTTCAAGTAGCTTTTTCTCTCCGCTGGAAAGCTGCAGGCTCAGTGCCAGTGTTCTGCAGCTTCTTTCTTCACGTTTCAGCAGCTAGCACGCTCTCCGTGTGCAGGAGAAGCGGCTGAGGCTTCCTTGCCGGAGAAGCGGCACCTTCGCCGGCAGAGAGCCTCCGGCCGGCCGCGGTGCGCTCCGGAGCGGGGGCTTGTGCCGAAAGAGGCCGGCAACAGGCGCTTACCTTCGGACAGCTCCGGATGCCCGTCTAATGCGTCTCTTGTCGCCTACACGGCAGGGAAAAGCTTTTCCACTCTGTCTAGGAAGGAGAAAGTGTGCCAGCACAGCAAATGCCTCCCGGACTTTCCCTGCAATTCAGCAAGTGCTTTGCAGCTTGAAATTGGAAGGAAAGCCTCAGATTTAGCAGCCAGAGCTTCAGGAGGAGCAGCAGCGAGCACAGCATCGCTTTTGCAGCAGCTCCTTCCATGTGCATGTTTTTGGGAGTGGAAAGGCTTGCAGAGTGTTCAAGTAGCTTTTTCTCTCCGCTGGAAAGCTGCAGGCTCAGTGCCAGTGTTCTGCAGCTTCTTTCTTCACGTTTCAGCAGCTAGCACGCTCTCCGTGTGCAGGAGAAGCGGCTGAGGCTTCCTTGCCGGAGAAGCGGCACCTTCGCCGGCAGAGAGCCTCCGGCCGGCCGCGGTGCGCTCCGGAGCGGGGGCTTGTGCCGAAAGAGGCCGGCAACAGGCGCTTACCTTCGGACAGCTCCGGATGCCCGTCTAATGCGTCTCTTGTCGCCTACACGGCAGGGAAAAGCTTTTCCACTCTGTCTAGGAAGGAGAAAGTGTGCCAGCACAGCAAATGCCCCCCGGACTTTCCCTGCAATTCAGCAAGTGCTTTGCAGCTTGAAATTGGAAGGAAAGCCTCAGATTTAGCAGCCAGAGCTTCAGGAGGAGCAGCAGCGAGCACAGCATCGCTTTTGCAGCAGCTCCTTCCATGTGCATGTTTTTGGGAGTGGAAAGGCTTGCAGAGTGTTCAAGTAGCTTTTTCTCTCCGCTGGAAAGCTGCAGGCTCAGTGCCAGTGTTCTGCAGCTTCTTTCTTCACGTTTCAGCAGCTAGCACGCTCTCCGTGTGCAGGAGAAGCGGCTGAGGCTTCCTTGCCGGAGAAGCGGCACCTTCGCCGGCAGAGAGCCTCCGGCCGGCCGCGGTGCGCTCCGGAGCGGGGGCTTGTGCCGAAAGAGGCCGGCAACAGGCGCTTACCTTCGGACAGCTCCGGATGCCCGTCTAATGCGTCTCTTGTCGCCTACACGGCAGGGAAAAGCTTTTCCACTCTGTCTAGGAAGGAGAAAGTGTGCCAGCACAGCAAATGCCCCCCGGACTTTCCCTGCAATTCAGCAAGTGCTTTGCAGCTTGAAATTGGAAGGAAAGCCTCAGATTTAGCAGCCAGAGCTTCAGGAGGAGCAGCAGCGAGCACAGCATCGCTTTTGCAGCAGCTCCTTCCATGTGCATGTTTTTGGGAGTGGAAAGGCTTGCAGAGTGTTCAAGTAGCTTTTTCTCTCCGCTGGAAAGCTGCAGGCTCAGTGCCAGTGTTCTGCAGCTTCTTTCTTCACGTTTCAGCAGCTAGCACGCTCTCCGTGTGCAGGAGAAGCGGCTGAGGCTTCCTTGCCGGAGAAGCGGCACCTTCGCCGGCAGAGAGCCTCCGGCCGGCCGCGGTGCGCTCCGGAGCGGGGGCTTGTGCCGAAAGAGGCCGGGAACAGGCGCTTACCTTCGGACAGCTCCGGATGCCCGTCTAATGCGTCTCTTGTCGCCTACACGGCAGGGAAAAGCTTTTCCACTCTGTCTAGGAAGGAGAAAGTGTGCCAGCACAGCAAATGCCTCCCGGACTTTCCCTGCAATTCAGCAAGTGCTTTGCAGCTTGAAATTGGAAGGAAAGCCTCAGATTTAGCAGCCAGAGCTTCAGGAGGAGCAGCAGCGAGCACAGCATCGCTTTTGCAGCAGCTCCTTCCATGTGCATGTTTTTGGGAGTGGAAAGGCTTGCAGAGTGTTCAAGTAGCTTTTTCTCTCCGCTGGAAAGCTGCAGGCTCAGTGCCAGTGTTCTGCAGCTTCTTTCTTCACGTTTCAGCAGCTAGCACGCTCTCCGTGTGCAGGAGAAGCGGCTGAGGCTTCCTTGCCGGAGAAGCGGCACCTTCGCCGGCAGAGAGCCTCCGGCCGGCCGCGGTGCGCTCCGGAGCGGGGGCTTGTGCCGAAAGAGGCCGGCAACAGGCGCTTACCTTCGGACAGCTCCGGATGCCCGTCTAATGCGTCTCTTGTCGCCTACACGGCAGGGAAAAGCTTTTCCACTCTGTCTAGGAAGGAGAAAGTGTGCCAGCACAGCAAATGCCCCCCGGACTTTCCCTGCAATTCAGCAAGTGCTTTGCAGCTTGAAATTGGAAGGAAAGCCTCAGATTTAGCAGCCAGAGCTTCAGGAGGAGCAGCAGCGAGCACAGCATCGCTTTTGCAGCAGCTCCTTCCATGTGCATGTTTTTGGGAGTGGAAAGGCTTGCAGAGTGTTCAAGTAGCTTTTTCTCTCCGCTGGAAAGCTGCAGGCTCAGTGCCAGTGTTCTGCAGCTTCTTTCTTCACGTTTCAGCAGCTAGCACGCTCTCCGTGTGCAGGAGAAGCGGCTGAGGCTTCCTTGCCGGAGAAGCGGCACCTTCGCCGGCAGAGAGCCTCCGGCCGGCCGCGGTGCGCTCCGGAGCGGGGGCTTGTGCCGAAAGAGGCCGGCAACAGGCGCTTACCTTCGGACAGCTCCGGATGCCCGTCTAATGCGTCTCTTGTCGCCTACACGGCAGGGAAAAGCTTTTCCACTCTGTCTAGGAAGGAGAAAGTGTGCCAGCACAGCAAATGCCTCCCGGACTTTCCCTGCAATTCAGCAAGTGCTTTGCAGCTTGAAATTGGAAGGAAAGCCTCAGATTTAGCAGCCAGAGCTTCAGGAGGAGCAGCAGCGAGCACAGCATCGCTTTTGCAGCAGCTCCTTCCATGTGCATGTTTTTGGGAGTGGAAAGGCTTGCAGAGTGTTCAAGTAGCTTTTTCTCTCCGCTGGAAAGCTGCAGGCTCAGTGCCAGTGTTCTGCAGCTTCTTTCTTCACGTTTCAGCAGCTAGCACGCTCTCCGTGTGCAGGAGAAGCGGCTGAGGCTTCCTTGCCGGAGAAGCGGCACCTTCGCCGGCAGAGAGCCTCCGGCCGGCCGCGGTGCGCTCCGGAGCGGGGGCTTGTGCCGAAAGAGGCCGGCAACAGGCGCTTACCTTCGGACAGCTCCGGATGCCCGTCTAATGCGTCTCTTGTCGCCTACACGGCAGGGAAAAGCTTTTCCACTCTGTCTAGGAAGGAGAAAGTGTGCCAGCACAGCAAATGCCCCCCGGACTTTCCCTGCAATTCAGCAAGTGCTTTGCAGCTTGAAATTGGAAGGAAAGCCTCAGATTTAGCAGCCAGAGCTTCAGGAGGAGCAGCAGCGAGCACAGCATCGCTTTTGCAGCAGCTCCTTCCATGTGCATGTTTTTGGGAGTGGAAAGGCTTGCAGAGTGTTCAAGTAGCTTTTTCTCTCCGCTGGAAAGCTGCAGGCTCAGTGCCAGTGTTCTGCAGCTTCTTTCTTCACGTTTCAGCAGCTAGCACGCTCTCCGTGTGCAGGAGAAGCGGCTGAGGCTTCCTTGCCGGAGAAGCGGCACCTTCGCCGGCAGAGAGCCTCCGGCCGGCCGCGGTGCGCTCCGGAGCGGGGGCTTGTGCCGAAAGAGGCCGGCAACAGGCGCTTACCTTCGGACAGCTCCGGATGCCCGTCTAATGCGTCTCTTGTCGCCTACACGGCAGGGAAAAGCTTTTCCACTCTGTCTAGGAAGGAGAAAGTGTGCCAGCACAGCAAATGCCCCCCGGACTTTCCCTGCAATTCAGCAAGTGCTTTGCAGCTTGAAATTGGAAGGAAAGCCTCAGATTTAGCAGCCAGAGCTTCAGGAGGAGCAGCAGCGAGCACAGCATCGCTTTTGCAGCAGCTCCTTCCATGTGCATGTTTTTGGGAGTGGAAAGGCTTGCAGAGTGTTCAAGTAGCTTTTTCTCTCCGCTGGAAAGCTGCAGGCTCAGTGCCAGTGTTCTGCAGCTTCTTTCTTCACGTTTCAGCAGCTAGCACGCTCTCCGTGTGCAGGAGAAGCGGCTGAGGCTTCCTTGCCGGAGAAGCGGCACCTTCGCCGGCAGAGAGCCTCCGGCCGGCCGCGGTGCGCTCCGGAGCGGGGGCTTGTGCCGAAAGAGGCCGGGAACAGGCGCTTACCTTCGGACAGCTCCGGATGCCCGTCTAATGCGTCTCTTGTCGCCTACACGGCAGGGAAAAGCTTTTCCACTCTGTCTAGGAAGGAGAAAGTGTGCCAGCACAGCAAATGCCCCCCGGACTTTCCCTGCAATTCAGCAAGTGCTTTGCAGCTTGAAATTGGAAGGAAAGCCTCAGATTTAGCAGCCAGAGCTTCAGGAGGAGCAGCAGCGAGCACAGCATCGCTTTTGCAGCAGCTCCTTCCATGTGCATGTTTTTGGGAGTGGAAAGGCTTGCAGAGTGTTCAAGTAGCTTTTTCTCTCCGCTGGAAAGCTGCAGGCTCAGTGCCAGTGTTCTGCAGCTTCTTTCTTCACGTTTCAGCAGCTAGCACGCTCTCCGTGTGCAGGAGAAGCGGCTGAGGCTTCCTTGCCGGAGAAGCGGCACCTTCGCCGGCAGAGAGCCTCCGGCCGGCCGCGGTGCGCTCCGGAGCGGGGGCTTGTGCCGAAAGAGGCCGGCAACAGGCGCTTACCTTCGGACAGCTCCGGATGCCCGTCTAATGCGTCTCTTGTCGCCTACACGGCAGGGAAAAGCTTTTCCACTCTGTCTAGGAAGGAGAAAGTGTGCCAGCACAGCAAATGCCCCCCGGACTTTCCCTGCAATTCAGCAAGTGCTTTGCAGCTTGAAATTGGAAGGAAAGCCTCAGATTTAGCAGCCAGAGCTTCAGGAGGAGCAGCAGCGAGCACAGCATCGCTTTTGCAGCAGCTCCTTCCATGTGCATGTTTTTGGGAGTGGAAAGGCTTGCAGAGTGTTCAAGTAGCTTTTTCTCTCCGCTGGAAAGCTGCAGGCTCAGTGCCAGTGTTCTGCAGCTTCTTTCTTCACGTTTCAGCAGCTAGCACGCTCTCCGTGTGCAGGAGAAGCGGCTGAGGCTTCCTTGCCGGAGAAGCGGCACCTTCGCCGGCAGAGAGCCTCCGGCCGGCCGCGGTGCGCTCCGGAGCGGGGGCTTGTGCCGAAAGAGGCCGGCAACAGGCGCTTACCTTCGGACAGCTCCGGATGCCCGTCTAATGCGTCTCTTGTCGCCTACACGGCAGGGAAAAGCTTTTCCACTCTGTCTAGGAAGGAGAAAGTGTGCCAGCACAGCAAATGCCTCCCGGACTTTCCCTGCAATTCAGCAAGTGCTTTGCAGCTTGAAATTGGAAGGAAAGCCTCAGATTTAGCAGCCAGAGCTTCAGGAGGAGCAGCAGCGAGCACAGCATCGCTTTTGCAGCAGCTCCTTCCATGTGCATGTTTTTGGGAGTGGAAAGGCTTGCAGAGTGTTCAAGTAGCTTTTTCTCTCCGCTGGAAAGCTGCAGGCTCAGTGCCAGTGTTCTGCAGCTTCTTTCTTCACGTTTCAGCAGCTAGCACGCTCTCCGTGTGCAGGAGAAGCGGCTGAGGCTTCCTTGCCGGAGAAGCGGCACCTTCGCCGGCAGAGAGCCTCCGGCCGGCCGCGGTGCGCTCCGGAGCGGGGGCTTGTGCCGAAAGAGGCCGGCAACAGGCGCTTACCTTCGGACAGCTCCGGATGCCCGTCTAATGCGTCTCTTGTCGCCTACACGGCAGGGAAAAGCTTTTCCACTCTGTCTAGGAAGGAGAAAGTGTGCCAGCACAGCAAATGCCCCCCGGACTTTCCCTGCAATTCAGCAAGTGCTTTGCAGCTTGAAATTGGAAGGAAAGCCTCAGATTTAGCAGCCAGAGCTTCAGGAGGAGCAGCAGCGAGCACAGCATCGCTTTTGCAGCAGCTCCTTCCATGTGCATGTTTTTGGGAGTGGAAAGGCTTGCAGAGTGTTCAAGTAGCTTTTTCTCTCCGCTGGAAAGCTGCAGGCTCAGTGCCAGTGTTCTGCAGCTTCTTTCTTCACGTTTCAGCAGCTAGCACGCTCTCCGTGTGCAGGAGAAGCGGCTGAGGCTTCCTTGCCGGAGAAGCGGCACCTTCGCCGGCAGAGAGCCTCCGGCCGGCCGCGGTGCGCTCCGGAGCGGGGGCTTGTGCCGAAAGAGGCCGGCAACAGGCGCTTACCTTCGGACAGCTCCGGATGCCCGTCTAATGCGTCTCTTGTCGCCTACACGGCAGGGAAAAGCTTTTCCACTCTGTCTAGGAAGGAGAAAGTGTGCCAGCACAGCAAATGCCCCCCGGACTTTCCCTGCAATTCAGCAAGTGCTTTGCAGCTTGAAATTGGAAGGAAAGCCTCAGATTTAGCAGCCAGAGCTTCAGGAGGAGCAGCAGCGAGCACAGCATCGCTTTTGCAGCAGCTCCTTCCATGTGCATGTTTTTGGGAGTGGAAAGGCTTGCAGAGTGTTCAAGTAGCTTTTTCTCTCCGCTGGAAAGCTGCAGGCTCAGTGCCAGTGTTCTGCAGCTTCTTTCTTCACGTTTCAGCAGCTAGCACGCTCTCCGTGTGCAGGAGAAGCGGCTGAGGCTTCCTTGCTGGAGAAGCGGCACCTTCGCCGGCAGAGAGCCTCCGGCCGGCCGCGGTGCGCTCCGGAGCGGGGGCTTGTGCCGAAAGAGGCCGGCAACAGGCGCTTACCTTCGGACAGCTCCGGATGCCCGTCTAATGCGTCTCTTGTCGCCTACACGGCAGGGAAAAGCTTTTCCACTCTGTCTAGGAAGGAGAAAGTGTGCCAGCACAGCAAATGCCCCCCGGACTTTCCCTGCAATTCAGCAAGTGCTTTGCAGCTTGAAATTGGAAGGAAAGCCTCAGATTTAGCAGCCAGAGCTTCAGGAGGAGCAGCAGCGAGCACAGCATCGCTTTTGCAGCAGCTCCTTCCATGTGCATGTTTTTGGGAGTGGAAAGGCTTGCAGAGTGTTCAAGTAGCTTTTTCTCTCCGCTGGAAAGCTGCAGGCTCAGTGCCAGTGTTCTGCAGCTTCTTTCTTCACGTTTCAGCAGCTAGCACGCTCTCCGTGTGCAGGAGAAGCGGCTGAGGCTTCCTTGCCGGAGAAGCGGCACCTTCGCCGGCAGAGAGCCTCCGGCCGGCCGCGGTGCGCTCCGGAGCGGGGGCTTGTGCCGAAAGAGGCCGGCAACAGGCGCTTACCTTCGGACAGCTCCGGATGCCCGTCTAATGCGTCTCTTGTCGCCTACACGGCAGGGAAAAGCTTTTCCACTCTGTCTAGGAAGGAGAAAGTGTGCCAGCACAGCAAATGCCCCCCGGACTTTCCCTGCAATTCAGCAAGTGCTTTGCAGCTTGAAATTGGAAGGAAAGCCTCCGATTTAGCAGCCAGAGCTTCAGGAGGAGCAGCAGCGAGCACAGCATCGCTTTTGCAGCAGCTCCTTCCATGTGCATGTTTTTGGGAGTGGAAAGGCTTGCAGAGTGTTCAAGTAGCTTTTTCTCTCCGCTGGAAAGCTGCAGGCTCAGTGCCAGTGTTCTGCAGCTTCTTTCTTCACGTTTCAGCAGCTAGCACGCTCTCCGTGTGCAGGAGAAGCGGCTGAGGCTTCCTTGCCGGAGAAGCGGCACCTTCGCCGGCAGAGAGCCTCCGGCCGGCCGCGGTGCGCTCCGGAGCGGGGGCTTGTGCCGAAAGAGGCCGGCAACAGGCGCTTACCTTCGGACAGCTCCGGATGCCCGTCTAATGCGTCTCTTGTCGCCTACACGGCAGGGAAAAGCTTTTCCACTCTGTCTAGGAAGGAGAAAGTGTGCCAGCACAGCAAATGCCTCCCGGACTTTCCCTGCAATTCAGCAAGTGCTTTGCAGCTTGAAATTGGAAGGAAAGCCTCAGATTTAGCAGCCAGAGCTTCAGGAGGAGCAGCAGCGAGCACAGCATCGCTTTTGCAGCAGCTCCTTCCATGTGCATGTTTTTGGGAGTGGAAAGGCTTGCAGAGTGTTCAAGTAGCTTTTTCTCTCCGCTGGAAAGCTGCAGGCTCAGTGCCAGTGTTCTGCAGCTTCTTTCTTCACGTTTCAGCAGCTAGCACGCTCTCCGTGTGCAGGAGAAGCGGCTGAGGCTTCCTTGCCGGAGAAGCGGCACCTTCGCCGGCAGAGAGCCTCCGGCCGGCCGCGGTGCGCTCCGGAGCGGGGGCTTGTGCCGAAAGAGGCCGGCAACAGGCGCTTACCTTCGGACAGCTCCGGATGCCCGTCTAATGCGTCTCTTGTCGCCTACACGGCAGGGAAAAGCTTTTCCACTCTGTCTAGGAAGGAGAAAGTGTGCCAGCACAGCAAATGCCCCCCGGACTTTCCCTGCAATTCAGCAAGTGCTTTGCAGCTTGAAATTGGAAGGAAAGCCTCAGATTTAGCAGCCAGAGCTTCAGGAGGAGCAGCAGCGAGCACAGCATCGCTTTTGCAGCAGCTCCTTCCATGTGCATGTTTTTGGGAGTGGAAAGGCTTGCAGAGTGTTCAAGTAGCTTTTTCTCTCCGCTGGAAAGCTGCACGCTCAGTGCCAGTGTTCTGCAGCTTCTTTCTTCACGTTTCAGCAGCTAGCACGCTCTCCGTGTGCAGGAGAAGCGGCTGAGGCTTCCTTGCCGGAGAAGCGGCACCTTCGCCGGCAGAGAGCCTCCGGCCGGCCGCGGTGCGCTCCGGAGCGGGGGCTTGTGCCGAAAGAGGCCGGCAACAGGCGCTTACCTTCGGACAGCTCCGGATGCCCGTCTAATGCGTCTCTTGTCGCCTACACGGCAGGGAAAAGCTTTTCCACTCTGTCTAGGAAGGAGAAAGTGTGCCAGCACAGCAAATGCCTCCCGGACTTTCCCTGCAATTCAGCAAGTGCTTTGCAGCTTGAAATTGGAAGGAAAGCCTCAGATTTAGCAGCCAGAGCTTCAGGAGGAGCAGCAGCGAGCACAGCATCGCTTTTGCAGCAGCTCCTTCCATGTGCATGTTTTTGGGAGTGGAAAGGCTTGCAGAGTGTTCAAGTAGCTTTTTCTCTCCGCTGGAAAGCTGCAGGCTCAGTGCCAGTGTTCTGCAGCTTCTTTCTTCACGTTTCAGCAGCTAGCACGCTCTCCGTGTGCAGGAGAAGCGGCTGAGGCTTCCTTGCCGGAGAAGCGGCACCTTCGCCGGCAGAGAGCCTCCGGCCGGCCGCGGTGCGCTCCGGAGCGGGGGCTTGTGCCGAAAGAGGCCGGCAACAGGCGCTTACCTTCGGACAGCTCCGGATGCCCGTCTAATGCGTCTCTTGTCGCCTACACGGCAGGGAAAAGCTTTTCCACTCTGTCTAGGAAGGAGAAAGTGTGCCAGCACAGCAAATGCCCCCCGGACTTTCCCTGCAATTCAGCAAGTGCTTTGCAGCTTGAAATTGGAAGGAAAGCCTCAGATTTAGCAGCCAGAGCTTCAGGAGGAGCAGCAGCGAGCACAGCATCGCTTTTGCAGCAGCTCCTTCCATGTGCATGTTTTTGGGAGTGGAAAGGCTTGCAGAGTGTTCAAGTAGCTTTTTCTCTCCGCTGGAAAGCTGCAGGCTCAGTGCCAGTGTTCTGCAGCTTCTTTCTTCACGTTTCAGCAGCTAGCACGCTCTCCGTGTGCAGGAGAAGCGGCTGAGGCTTCCTTGCCGGAGAAGCGGCACCTTCGCCGGCAGAGAGCCTCCGGCCGGCCGCGGTGCGCTCCGGAGCGGGGGCTTGTGCCGAAAGAGGCCGGCAACAGGCGCTTACCTTCGGACAGCTCCGGATGCCCGTCTAATGCGTCTCTTGTCGCCTACACGGCAGGGAAAAGCTTTTCCACTCTGTCTAGGAAGGAGAAAGTGTGCCAGCACAGCAAATGCCTCCCGGACTTTCCCTGCAATTCAGCAAGTGCTTTGCAGCTTGAAATTGGAAGGAAAGCCTCAGATTTAGCAGCCAGAGCTTCAGGAGGAGCAGCAGCGAGCACAGCATCGCTTTTGCAGCAGCTCCTTCCATGTGCATGTTTTTGGGAGTGGAAAGGCTTGCAGAGTGTTCAAGTAGCTTTTTCTCTCCGCTGGAAAGCTGCAGGCTCAGTGCCAGTGTTCTGCAGCTTCTTTCTTCACGTTTCAGCAGCTAGCACGCTCTCCGTGTGCAGGAGAAGCGGCTGAGGCTTCCTTGCCGGAGAAGCGGCACCTTCGCCGGCAGAGAGCCTCCGGCCGGCCGCGGTGCGCTCCGGAGCGGGGGCTTGTGCCGAAAGAGGCCGGCAACAGGCGCTTACCTTCGGACAGCTCCGGATGCCCGTCTAATGCGTCTCTTGTCGCCTACACGGCAGGGAAAAGCTTTTCCACTCTGTCTAGGAAGGAGAAAGTGTGCCAGCACAGCAAATGCCCCCCGGACTTTCCCTGCAATTCAGCAAGTGCTTTGCAGCTTGAAATTGGAAGGAAAGCCTCAGATTTAGCAGCCAGAGCTTCAGGAGGAGCAGCAGCGAGCACAGCATCGCTTTTGCAGCAGCTCCTTCCATGTGCATGTTTTTGGGAGTGGAAAGGCTTGCAGAGTGTTCAAGTAGCTTTTTCTCTCCGCTGGAAAGCTGCAGGCTCAGTGCCAGTGTTCTGCAGCTTCTTTCTTCACGTTTCAGCAGCTAGCACGCTCTCCGTGTGCAGGAGAAGCGGCTGAGGCTTCCTTGCCGGAGAAGCGGCACCTTCGCCGGCAGAGAGCCTCCGGCCGGCCGCGGTGCGCTCCGGAGCGGGGGCTTGTGCCGAAAGAGGCCGGGAACAGGCGCTTACCTTCGGACAGCTCCGGATGCCCGTCTAATGCGTCTCTTGTCGCCTACACGGCAGGGAAAAGCTTTTCCACTCTGTCTAGGAAGGAGAAAGTGTGCCAGCACAGCAAATGCCTCCCGGACTTTCCCTGAAATTCAGCAAGTGCTTTGCAGCTTGAAATTGGAAGGAAAGCCTCAGATTTAGCAGCCAGAGCTTCAGGAGGAGCAGCAGCGAGCACAGCATCGCTTTTGCAGCAGCTCCTTCCATGTGCATGTTTTTGGGAGTGGAAAGGCTTGCAGAGTGTTCAAGTAGCTTTTTCTCTCCGCTGGAAAGCTGCAGGCTCAGTGCCAGTGTTCTGCAGCTTCTTTCTTCACGTTTCAGCAGCTAGCACGCTCTCCGTGTGCAGGAGAAGCGGCTGAGGCTTCCTTGCCGGAGAAGCGGCACCTTCGCCGGCAGAGAGCCTCCGGCCGGCCGCGGTGCGCTCCGGAGCGGGGGCTTGTGCCGAAAGAGGCCGGCAACAGGCGCTTACCTTCGGACAGCTCCGGATGCCCGTCTAATGCGTCTCTTGTCGCCTACACGGCAGGGAAAAGCTTTTCCACTCTGTCTAGGAAGGAGAAAGTGTGCCAGCACAGCAAATGCCCCCCGGACTTTCCCTGCAATTCAGCAAGTGCTTTGCAGCTTGAAATTGGAAGGAAAGCCTCAGATTTAGCAGCCAGAGCTTCAGGAGGAGCAGCAGCGAGCACAGCATCGCTTTTGCAGCAGCTCCTTCCATGTGCATGTTTTTGGGAGTGGAAAGGCTTGCAGAGTGTTCAAGTAGCTTTTTCTCTCCGCTGGAAAGCTGCAGGCTCAGTGCCAGTGTTCTGCAGCTTCTTTCTTCACGTTTCAGCAGCTAGCACGCTCTCCGTGTGCAGGAGAAGCGGCTGAGGCTTCCTTGCCGGAGAAGCGGCACCTTCGCCGGCAGAGAGCCTCCGGCCGGCCGCGGTGCGCTCCGGAGCGGGGGCTTGTGCCGAAAGAGGCCGGCAACAGGCGCTTACCTTCGGACAGCTCCGGATGCCCGTCTAATGCGTCTCTTGTCGCCTACACGGCAGGGAAAAGCTTTTCCACTCTGTCTAGGAAGGAGAAAGTGTGCCAGCACAGCAAATGCCTCCCGGACTTTCCCTGCAATTCAGCAAGTGCTTTGCAGCTTGAAATTGGAAGGAAAGCCTCAGATTTAGCAGCCAGAGCTTCAGGAGGAGCAGCAGCGAGCACAGCATCGCTTTTGCAGCAGCTCCTTCCATGTGCATGTTTTTGGGAGTGGAAAAGCTTGCAGAGTGTTCAAGTAGCTTTTTCTCTCCGCTGGAAAGCTGCAGGCTCAGTGCCAGTGTTCTGCAGCTTCTTTCTTCACGTTTCAGCAGCTAGCACGCTCTCCGTGTGCAGGAGAAGCGGCTGAGGCTTCCTTGCCGGAGAAGCGGCACCTTCGCCGGCAGAGAGCCTCCGGCCGGCCGCGGTGCGCTCCGGAGCGGGGGCTTGTGCCGAAAGAGGCCGGGAACAGGCGCTTACCTTCGGACAGCTCCGGATGTCCGTCTAATGCGTCTCTTGTCGCCTACACGGCAGGGCAAAGCTTTTCCACTCTGTCTAGGAAGGAGAAAGTGTGCCAGCACAGCAAATGCCCCCCGGACTTTCCCTGCAATTCAGCAAGTGCTTTGCAGCTTGAAATTGGAAGGAAAGCCTCAGATTTAGCAGCCAGAGCTTCAGGAGGAGCAGCAGCGAGCACAGCATCGCTTTTGCAGCAGCTCCTTCCATGTGCATGTTTTTGGGAGTGGAAAGGCTTGCAGAGTGTTCAAGTAGCTTTTTCTCTCCGCTGGAAAGCTGCAGGCTCAGTGCCAGTGTTCTGCAGCTTCTTTCTTCACGTTTCAGCAGCTAGCACGCTCTCCGTGTGCAGGAGAAGCGGCTGAGGCTTCCTTGCCGGAGAAGCGGCACCTTCGCCGGCAGAGAGCCTCCGGCCGGCCGCGGTGCGCTCCGGAGCGGGGGCTTGTGCCGAAAGAGGCCGGCAACAGGCGCTTACCTTCGGACAGCTCCGGATGCCCGTCTAATGCGTCTCTTGTCGCCTACACGGCAGGGAAAAGCTTTTCCACTCTGTCTAGGAAGGAGAAAGTGTGCCAGCACAGCAAATGCCTCCCGGACTTTCCCTGCAATTCAGCAAGTGCTTTGCAGCTTGAAATTGGAAGGAAAGCCTCAGATTTAGCAGCCAGAGCTTCAGGAGGAGCAGCAGCGAGCACAGCATCGCTTTTGCAGCAGCTCCTTCCATGTGCATGTTTTTGGGAGTGGAAAGGCTTGCAGAGTGTTCAAGTAGCTTTTTCTCTCCGCTGGAAAGCTGCAGGCTCAGTGCCAGTGTTCTGCAGCTTCTTTCTTCACGTTTCAGCAGCTAGCACGCTCTCCGTGTGCAGGAGAAGCGGCTGAGGCTTCCTTGCCGGAGAAGCGGCACCTTCGCCGGCAGAGAGCCTCCGGCCGGCCGCGGTGCGCTCCGGAGCGGGGGCTTGTGCCGAAAGAGGCCGGCAACAGGCGCTTACCTTCGGACAGCTCCGGATGCCCGTCTAATGCGTCTCTTGTCGCCTACACGGCAGGGAAAAGCTTTTCCACTCTGTCTAGGAAGGAGAAAGTGTGCCAGCACAGCAAATGCCCCCCGGACTTTCCCTGCAATTCAGCAAGTGCTTTGCAGCTTGAAATTGGAAGGAAAGCCTCAGATTTAGCAGCCAGAGCTTCAGGAGGAGCAGCAGCGAGCACAGCATCGCTTTTGCAGCAGCTCCTTCCATGTGCATGTTTTTGGGAGTGGAAAGGCTTGCAGAGTGTTCAAGTAGCTTTTTCTCTCCCCTGGAAAGCTGCAGGCTCAGTGCCAGTGTTCTGCAGCTTCTTTCTTCACGTTTCAGCAGCTAGCACGCTCTCCGTGTGCAGGAGAAGCGGCTGAGGCTTCCTTGCCGGAGAAGCGGCACCTTCGCCGGCAGAGAGCCTCCGGCCGGCCGCGGTGCGCTCCGGAGCGGGGGCTTGTGCCGAAAGAGGCCGGCAACAGGCGCTTACCTTCGGACAGCTCCGGATGCCCGTCTAATGCGTCTCTTGTCGCCTACACGGCAGGGAAAAGCTTTTCCACTCTGTCTAGGAAGGAGAAAGTGTGCCAGCACAGCAAATGCCTCCCGGACTTTCCCTGCAATTCAGCAAGTGCTTTGCAGCTTGAAATTGGAAGGAAAGCCTCAGATTTAGCAGCCAGAGCTTCAGGAGGAGCAGCAGCGAGCACAGCATCGCTTTTGCAGCAGCTCCTTCCATGTGCATGTTTTTGGGAGTGGAAAGGCTTGCAGAGTGTTCAAGTAGCTTTTTCTCTCCGCTGGAAAGCTGCAGGCTCAGTGCCAGTGTTCTGCAGCTTCTTTCTTCACGTTTCAGCAGCTAGCACGCTCTCCGTGTGCAGGAGAAGCGGCTGAGGCTTCCTTGCCGGAGAAGCGGCACCTTCGCCGGCAGAGAGCCTCCGGCCGGCCGCGGTGCGCTCCGGAGCGGGGGCTTGTGCCGAAAGAGGCCGGCAACAGGCGCTTACCTTCGGACAGCTCCGGATGCCCGTCTAATGCGTCTCTTGTCGCCTACACGGCAGGGCAAAGCTTTTCCACTCTGTCTAGGAAGGAGAAAGTGTGCCAGCACAGCAAGTGCCCCCCGGACTTTCCCTGCAATTCAGCAAGTGCTTTGCAGCTTGAAATTGGAAGGAAAGCCTCAGATTTAGCAGCCAGAGCTTCAGGAGGAGCAGCAGCGAGCACAGCATCGCTTTTGCAGCAGCTCCTTCCATGTGCATGTTTTTGGGAGTGGAAAGGCTTGCAGAGTGTTCAAGTAGCTTTTTCTCTCCGCTGGAAAGCTGCAGGCTCAGTGCCAGTGTTCTGCAGCTTCTTTCTTCACGTTTCAGCAGCTAGCACGCTCTCCGTGTGCAGGAGAAGCGGCTGAGGCTTCCTTGCCGGAGAAGCGGCACCTTCGCCGGCAGAGAGCCTCCGGCCGGCCGCGGTGCGCTCCGGAGCGGGGGCTTGTGCCGAAAGAGGCCGGCAACAGGCGCTTACCTTCGGACAGCTCCGGATGCCCGTCTAATGCGTCTCTTGTCGCCTACACGGCAGGGAAAAGCTTTTCCACTCTGTCTAGGAAGGAGAAAGTGTGCCAGCACAGCAAATGCCTCCCGGACTTTCCCTGCAATTCAGCAAGTGCTTTGCAGCTTGAAATTGGAAGGAAAGCCTCAGATTTAGCAGCCAGAGCTTCAGGAGGAGCAGCAGCGAGCACAGCATCGCTTTTGCAGCAGCTCCTTCCATGTGCATGTTTTTGGGAGTGGAAAGGCTTGCAGAGTGTTCAAGTAGCTTTTTCTCTCCCCTGGAAAGCTGCAGGCTCAGTGCCAGTGTTCTGCAGCTTCTTTCTTCACGTTTCAGCAGCTAGCACGCTCTCCGTGTGCAGGAGAAGCGGCTGAGGCTTCCTTGCCGGAGAAGCGGCACCTTCGCCGGCAGAGAGCCTCCGGCCGGCCGCGGTGCGCTCCGGAGCGGGGGCTTGTGCCGAAAGAGGCCGGCAACAGGCGCTTACCTTCGGACAGCTCCGGATGCCCGTCTAATGCGTCTCTTGTCGCCTACACGGCAGGGAAAAGCTTTTCCACTCTGTCTAGGAAGGAGAAAGTGTGCCAGCACAGCAAATGCCCCCCGGACTTTCCCTGCAATTCAGCAAGTGCTTTGCAGCTTGAAATTGGAAGGAAAGCCTCCGATTTAGCAGCCAGAGCTTCAGGAGGAGCAGCAGCGAGCACAGCATCGCTTTTGCAGCAGCTCCTTCCATGTGCATGTTTTTGGGAGTGGAAAGGCTTGCAGAGTGTTCAAGTAGCTTTTTCTCTCCCCTGGAAAGCTGCAGGCTCAGTGCCAGTGTTCTGCAGCTTCTTTCTTCACGTTTCAGCAGCTAGCACGCTCTCCGTGTGCAGGAGAAGCGGCTGAGGCTTCCTTGCCGGAGAAGCGGCACCTTCGCCGGCAGAGAGCCTCCGGCCGGCCGCGGTGCGCTCCGGAGCGGGGGCTTGTGCCGAAAGAGGCCGGCAACAGGCGCTTACCTTCGGACAGCTCCGGATGCCCGTCTAATGCGTCTCTTGTCGCCTACACGGCAGGGAAAAGCTTTTCCACTCTGTCTAGGAAGGAGAAAGTGTGCCAGCACAGCAAATGCCTCCCGGACTTTCCCTGAAATTCAGCAAGTGCTTTGCAGCTTGAAATTGGAAGGAAAGCCTCAGATTTAGCAGCCAGAGCTTCAGGAGGAGCAGCAGCGAGCACAGCATCGCTTTTGCAGCAGCTCCTTCCATGTGCATGTTTTTGGGAGTGGAAAGGCTTGCAGAGTGTTCAAGTAGCTTTTTCTCTCCGCTGGAAAGCTGCAGGCTCAGTGCCAGTGTTCTGCAGCTTCTTTCTTCACGTTTCAGCAGCTAGCACGCTCTCCGTGTGCAGGAGAAGTGGCTGAGGCTTCCTTGCCGGAGAAGCGGCACCTTCGCCGGCAGAGAGCCTCCGGCCGGCCGCGGTGCGCTCCGGAGCGGGGGCTTGTGCCGAAAGAGGCCGGCAACAGGCGCTTACCTTCGGACAGCTCCGGATGCCCGTCTAATGCGTCTCTTGTCGCCTACACGGCAGGGAAAAGCTTTTCCACTCTGTCTAGGAAGGAGAAAGTGTGCCAGCACAGCAAGTGCCCCCCGGACTTTCCCTGCAATTCAGCAAGTGCTTTGCAGCTTGAAATTGGAAGGAAAGCCTCAGATTTAGCAGCCAGAGCTTCAGGAGGAGCAGCAGCGAGCACAGCATCGCTTTTGCAGCAGCTCCTTCCATGTGCATGTTTTTGGGAGTGGAAAGGCTTGCAGAGTGTTCAAGTAGCTTTTTCTCTCCGCTGGAAAGCTGCAGGCTCAGTGCCAGTGTTCTGCAGCTTCTTTCTTCACGTTTCAGCAGCTAGCACGCTCTCCGTGTGCAGGAGAAGCGGCTGAGGCTTCCTTGCCGGAGAAGCGGCACCTTCGCCGGCAGAGAGCCTCCGGCCGGCCGCGGTGCGCTCCGGAGCGGGGGCTTGTGCCGAAAGAGGCCGGCAACAGGCGCTTACCTTCGGACAGCTCCGGATGCCCGTCTAATGCGTCTCTTGTCGCCTACACGGCAGGGAAAAGCTTTTCCACTCTGTCTAGGAAGGAGAAAGTGTGCCAGCACAGCAAATGCCCCCCGGACTTTCCCTGCAATTCAGCAAGTGCTTTGCAGCTTGAAATTGGAAGGAAAGCCTCAGATTTAGCAGCCAGAGCTTCAGGAGGAGCAGCAGCGAGCACAGCATCGCTTTTGCAGCAGCTCCTTCCATGTGCATGTTTTTGGGAGTGGAAAGGCTTGCAGAGTGTTCAAGTAGCTTTTTCTCTCCCCTGGAAAGCTGCAGGCTCAGTGCCAGTGTTCTGCAGCTTCTTTCTTCACGTTTCAGCAGCTAGCACGCTCTCCGTGTGCAGGAGAAGCGGCTGAGGCTTCCTTGCCGGAGAAGCGGCACCTTCGCCGGCAGAGAGCCTCCGGCCGGCCGCGGTGCGCTCCGGAGCGGGGGCTTGTGCCGAAAGAGGCCGGCAACAGGCGCTTACCTTCGGACAGCTCCGGATGCCCGTCTAATGCGTCTCTTGTCGCCTACACGGCAGGGAAAAGCTTTTCCACTCTGTCTAGGAAGGAGAAAGTGTGCCAGCACAGCAAATGCCCCCCGGACTTTCCCTGCAATTCAGCAAGTGCTTTGCAGCTTGAAATTGGAAGGAAAGCCTCCGATTTAGCAGCCAGAGCTTCAGGAGGAGCAGCAGCGAGCACAGCATCGCTTTTGCAGCAGCTCCTTCCATGTGCATGTTTTTGGGAGTGGAAAGGCTTGCAGAGTGTTCAAGTAGCTTTTTCTCTCCGCTGGAAAGCTGCAGGCTCAGTGCCAGTGTTCTGCAGCTTCTTTCTTCACGTTTCAGCAGCTAGCACGCTCTCCGTGTGCAGGAGAAGCGGCTGAGGCTTCCTTGCCGGAGAAGCGGCACCTTCGCCGGCAGAGAGCCTCCGGCCGGCCGCGGTGCGCTCCGGAGCGGGGGCTTGTGCCGAAAGAGGCCGGCAACAGGCGCTTACCTTCGGACAGCTCCGGATGCCCGTCTAATGCGTCTCTTGTCGCCTACACGGCAGGGAAAAGCTTTTCCACTCTGTCTAGGAAGGAGAAAGTGTGCCAGCACAGCAAATGCCTCCCGGACTTTCCCTGCAATTCAGCAAGTGCTTTGCAGCTTGAAATTGGAAGGAAAGCCTCAGATTTAGCAGCCAGAGCTTCAGGAGGAGCAGCAGCGAGCACAGCATCGCTTTTGCAGCAGCTCCTTCCATGTGCATGTTTTTG
Organism: Fringilla coelebs; assembly: GCF_963513975.1. Taxonomy (NCBI): domain Eukaryota; kingdom Metazoa; phylum Chordata; class Aves; order Passeriformes; family Fringillidae; genus Fringilla; species Fringilla coelebs. The sequence goes on along the minus strand of NW_028167276.1, from coordinate 47,242 downwards.
GGAGTGGAAAGGCTTGCAGAGTGTTCAAGTAGCTTTTTCTCTCCGCTGGAAAGCTGCAGGCTCAGTGCCAGTGTTCTGCAGCTTCTTTCTTCACGTTTCAGCAGCTAGCACGCTCTCCGTGTGCAGGAGAAGTGGCTGAGGCTTCCTTGCCGGAGAAGCGGCACCTTCGCCGGCAGAGAGCCTCCGGCCGGCCGCGGTGCGCTCCGGAGCGGGGGCTTGTGCCGAAAGAGGCCGGCAACAGGCGCTTACCTTCGGACAGCTCCGGATGCCCGTCTAATGCGTCTCTTGTCGCCTACACGGCAGGGAAAAGCTTTTCCACTCTGTCTAGGAAGGAGAAAGTGTGCCAGCACAGCAAGTGCCCCCCGGACTTTCCCTGCAATTCAGCAAGTGCTTTGCAGCTTGAAATTGGAAGGAAAGCCTCAGATTTAGCAGCCAGAGCTTCAGGAGGAGCAGCAGCGAGCACAGCATCGCTTTTGCAGCAGCTCCTTCCATGTGCATGTTTTTGGGAGTGGAAAGGCTTGCAGAGTGTTCAAGTAGCTTTTTCTCTCCGCTGGAAAGCTGCAGGCTCAGTGCCAGTGTTCTGCAGCTTCTTTCTTCACGTTTCAGCAGCTAGCACGCTCTCCGTGTGCAGGAGAAGCGGCTGAGGCTTCCTTGCCGGAGAAGCGGCACCTTCGCCGGCAGAGAGCCTCCGGCCGGCCGCGGTGCGCTCCGGAGCGGGGGCTTGTGCCGAAAGAGGCCGGCAACAGGCGCTTACCTTCGGACAGCTCCGGATGCCCGTCTAATGCGTCTCTTGTCGCCTACACGGCAGGGAAAAGCTTTTCCACTCTGTCTAGGAAGGAGAAAGTGTGCCAGCACAGCAAATGCCCCCCGGACTTTCCCTGCAATTCAGCAAGTGCTTTGCAGCTTGAAATTGGAAGGAAAGCCTCAGATTTAGCAGCCAGAGCTTCAGGAGGAGCAGCAGCGAGCACAGCATCGCTTTTGCAGCAGCTCCTTCCATGTGCATGTTTTTGGGAGTGGAAAGGCTTGCAGAGTGTTCAAGTAGCTTTTTCTCTCCGCTGGAAAGCTGCAGGCTCAGTGCCAGTGTTCTGCAGCTTCTTTCTTCACGTTTCAGCAGCTAGCACGCTCTCCGTGTGCAGGAGAAGCGGCTGAGGCTTCCTTGCCGGAGAAGCGGCACCTTCGCCGGCAGAGAGCCTCCGGCCGGCCGCGGTGCGCTCCGGAGCGGGGGCTTGTGCCGAAAGAGGCCGGCAACAGGCGCTTACCTTCGGACAGCTCCGGATGCCCGTCTAATGCGTCTCTTGTCGCCTACACGGCAGGGAAAAGCTTTTCCACTCTGTCTAGGAAGGAGAAAATGTGCCAGCACAGCAAATGCCTCCCGGACTTTCCCTGCAATTCAGCAAGTGCTTTGCAGCTTGAAATTGGAAGGAAAGCCTCAGATTTAGCAGCCAGAGCTTCAGGAGGAGCAGCAGCGAGCACAGCATCGCTTTTGCAGCAGCTCCTTCCATGTGCATGTTTTTGGGAGTGGAAAGGCTTGCAGAGTGTTCAAGTAGCTTTTTCTCTCCGCTGGAAAGCTGCAGGCTCAGTGCCAGTGTTCTGCAGCTTCTTTCTTCACGTTTCAGCAGCTAGCACGCTCTCCGTGTGCAGGAGAAGCGGCTGAGGCTTCCTTGCCGGAGAAGCGGCACCTTCGCCGGCAGAGAGCCTCCGGCCGGCCGCGGTGCGCTCCGGAGCGGGGGCTTGTGCCGAAAGAGGCCGGCAACAGGCGCTTACCTTCGGACAGCTCCGGATGCCCGTCTAATGCGTCTCTTGTCGCCTACACGGCAGGGAAAAGCTTTTCCACTCTGTCTAGGAAGGAGAAAGTGTGCCAGCACAGCAAATGCCCCCCGGACTTTCTCTGCAATTCAGCAAGTGCTTTGCAGCTTGAAATTGGAAGGAAAGCCTCCGATTTAGCAGCCAGAGCTTCAGGAGGAGCAGCAGCGAGCACAGCATCGCTTTTGCAGCAGCTCCTTCCATGTGCATGTTTTTGGGAGTGGAAAGGCTTGCAGAGTGTTCAAGTAGCTTTTTCTCTCCGCTGGAAAGCTGCAGGCTCAGTGCCAGTGTTCTGCAGCTTCTTTCTTCACGTTTCAGCAGCTAGCACGCTCTCCGTGTGCAGGAGAAGCGGCTGAGGCTTCCTTGCCGGAGAAGCGGCACCTTCGCCGGCAGAGAGCCTCCGGCCGGCCGCGGTGCGCTCCGGAGCGGGGGCTTGTGCCGAAAGAGGCCGGCAACAGGCGCTTACCTTCGGACAGCTCCGGATGCCCGTCTAATGCGTCTCTTGTCGCCTACACGGCAGGGAAAAGCTTTTCCACTCTGTCTAGGAAGGAGAAAGTGTGCCAGCACAGCAAGTGCCCCCCGGACTTTCCCTGCAATTCAGCAAGTGCTTTGCAGCTTGAAATTGGAAGGAAAGCCTCAGATTTAGCAGCCAGAGCTTCAGGAGGAGCAGCAGCGAGCACAGCATCGCTTTTGCAGCAGCTCCTTCCATGTGCATGTTTTTGGGAGTGGAAAGGCTTGCAGAGTGTTCAAGTAGCTTTTTCTCTCCGCTGGAAAGCTGCAGGCTCAGTGCCAGTGTTCTGCAGCTTCTTTCTTCACGTTTCAGCAGCTAGCACGCTCTCCGTGTGCAGGAGAAGCGGCTGAGGCTTCCTTGCCGGAGAAGCGGCACCTTCGCCGGCAGAGAGCCTCCGGCCGGCCGCGGTGCGCTCCGGAGCGGGGGCTTGTGCCGAAAGAGGCCGGCAACAGGCGCTTACCTTCGGACAGCTCCGGATGCCCGTCTAATGCGTCTCTTGTCGCCTACACGGCAGGGAAAAGCTTTTCCACTCTGTCTAGGAAGGAGAAAGTGTGCCAGCACAGCAAATGCCTCCCGGACTTTCCCTGCAATTCAGCAAGTGCTTTGCAGCTTGAAATTGGAAGGAAAGCCTCAGATTTAGCAGCCAGAGCTTCAGGAGGAGCAGCAGCGAGCACAGCATCGCTTTTGCAGCAGCTCCTTCCATGTGCATGTTTTTGGGAGTGGAAAGGCTTGCAGAGTGTTCAAGTAGCTTTTTCTCTCCGCTGGAAAGCTGCAGGCTCAGTGCCAGTGTTCTGCAGCTTCTTTCTTCACGTTTCAGCAGCTAGCACGCTCTCCGTGTGCAGGAGAAGCGGCTGAGGCTTCCTTGCCGGAGAAGCGGCACCTTCGCCGGCAGAGAGCCTCCGGCCGGCCGCGGTGCGCTCCGGAGCGGGGGCTTGTGCCGAAAGAGGCCGGCAACAGGCGCTTACCTTCGGACAGCTCCGGATGCCCGTCTCATGCGTCTCTTGTCGCCTACACGGCAGGGAAAAGCTTTTCCACTCTGTCTAGGAAGGAGAAAGTGTGCCAGCACAGCAAATGCCCCCCGGACTTTCCCTGCAATTCAGCAAGTGCTTTGCAGCTTGAAATTGGAAGGAAAGCCTCAGATTTAGCAGCCAGATCTTCAGGAGGAGCAGCAGCGAGCACAGCATCGCTTTTGCAGCAGCTCCTTCCATGTGCATGTTTTTGGGAGTGGAAAGGCTTGCAGAGTGTTCAAGTAGCTTTTTCTCTCCGCTGGAAAGCTGCAGGCTCAGTGCCAGTGTTCTGCAGCTTCTTTCTTCACGTTTCAGCAGCTAGCACGCTCTCCGTGTGCAGGAGAAGCGGCTGAGGCTTCCTTGCCGGAGAAGCGGCACCTTCGCCGGCAGAGAGCCTCCGGCCGGCCGCGGTGCGCTCCGGAGCGGGGGCTTGTGCCGAAAGAGGCCGGCAACAGGCGCTTACCTTCGGACAGCTCCGGATGCCCGTCTAATGCGTCTCTTGTCGCCTACACGGCAGGGAAAAGCTTTTCCACTCTGTCTAGGAAGGAGAAAGTGTGCCAGCACAGCAAATGCCCCCCGGACTTTCCCTGCAATTCAGCAAGTGCTTTGCAGCTTGAAATTGGAAGGAAAGCCTCAGATTTAGCAGCCAGAGCTTCAGGAGGAGCAGCAGCGAGCACAGCATCGCTTTTGCAGCAGCTCCTTCCATGTGCATGTTTTTGGGAGTGGAAAGGCTTGCAGAGTGTTCAAGTAGCTTTTTCTCTCCGCTGGAAAGCTGCAGGCTCAGTGCCAGTGTTCTGCAGCTTCTTTCTTCACGTTTCAGCAGCTAGCACGCTCTCCGTGTGCAGGAGAAGCGGCTGAGGCTTCCTTGCCGGAGAAGCGGCACCTTCGCCGGCAGAGAGCCTCCGGCCGGCCGCGGTGCGCTCCGGAGCGGGGGCTTGTGCCGAAAGAGGCCGGCAACAGGCGCTTACCTTCGGACAGCTCCGGATGCCCGTCTCATGCGTCTCTTGTCGCCTACACGGCAGGGAAAAGCTTTTCCACTCTGTCTAGGAAGGAGAAAGTGTGCCAGCACAGCAAATGCCTCCCGGACTTTCCCTGCAATTCAGCAAGTGCTTTGCAGCTTGAAATTGGAAGGAAAGCCTCAGATTTAGCAGCCAGAGCTTCAGGAGGAGCAGCAGCGAGCACAGCATCGCTTTTGCAGCAGCTCCTTCCATGTGCATGTTTTTGGGAGTGGAAAGGCTTGCAGAGTGTTCAAGTAGCTTTTTCTCTCCGCTGGAAAGCTGCACGCTCAGTGCCAGTGTTCTGCAGCTTCTTTCTTCACGTTTCAGCAGCTAGCACGCTCTCCGTGTGCAGGAGAAGCGGCTGAGGCTTCCTTGCCGGAGAAGCGGCACCTTCGCCGGCAGAGAGCCTCCGGCCGGCCGCGGTGCGCTCCGGAGCGGGGGCTTGTGCCGAAAGAGGCCGGCAACAGGCGCTTACCTTCGGACAGCTCCGGATGCCCGTCTAATGCGTCTCTTGTCGCCTACACGGCAGGGAAAAGCTTTTCCACTCTGTCTAGGAAGGAGAAAGTGTGCCAGCACAGCAAATGCCCCCCGGACTTTCCCTGCAATTCAGCAAGTGCTTTGCAGCTTGAAATTGGAAGGAAAGCCTCAGATTTAGCAGCCAGAGCTTCAGGAGGAGCAGCAGCGAGCACAGCATCGCTTTTGCAGCAGCTCCTTCCATGTGCATGTTTTTGGGAGTGGAAAGGCTTGCAGAGTGTTCAAGTAGCTTTTTCTCTCCGCTGGAAAGCTGCAGGCTCAGTGCCAGTGTTCTGCAGCTTCTTTCTTCACGTTTCAGCAGCTAGCACGCTCTCCGTGTGCAGGAGAAGCGGCTGAGGCTTCCTTGCCGGAGAAGCGGCACCTTCGCCGGCAGAGAGCCTCCGGCCGGCCGCGGTGCGCTCCGGAGCGGGGGCTTGTGCCGAAAGAGGCCGGCAACAGGCGCTTACCTTCGGACAGCTCCGGATGCCCGTCTAATGCGTCTCTTGTCGCCTACACGGCAGGGAAAAGCTTTTCCACTCTGTCTAGGAAGGAGAAAGTGTGCCAGCACAGCAAATGCCTCCCGGACTTTCCCTGCAATTCAGCAAGTGCTTTGCAGCTTGAAATTGGAAGGAAAGCCTCAGATTTAGCAGCCAGAGCTTCAGGAGGAGCAGCAGCGAGCACAGCATCGCTTTTGCAGCAGCTCCTTCCATGTGCATGTTTTTGGGAGTGGAAAGGCTTGCAGAGTGTTCAAGTAGCTTTTTCTCTCCGCTGGAAAGCTGCAGGCTCAGTGCCAGTGTTCTGCAGCTTCTTTCTTCACGTTTCAGCAGCTAGCACGCTCTCCGTGTGCAGGAGAAGCGGCTGAGGCTTCCTTGCCGGAGAAGCGGCACCTTCGCCGGCAGAGAGCCTCCGGCCGGCCGCGGTGCGCTCCGGAGCGGGGGCTTGTGCCGAAAGAGGCCGGGAACAGGCGCTTACCTTCGGACAGCTCCGGATGCCCGTCTAATGCGTCTCTTGTCGCCTACACGGCAGGGAAAAGCTTTTCCACTCTGTCTAGGAAAGAGAAAGTGTGCCAGCACAGCAAATGCCTCCCGGACTTTCCCTGCAATTCAGCAAGTGCTTTGCAGCTTGAAATTGGAAGGAAAGCCTCAGATTTAGCAGCCAGAGCTTCAGGAGGAGCAGCAGCGAGCACAGCATCGCTTTTGCAGCAGCTCCTTCCATGTGCATGTTTTTGGGAGTGGAAAGGCTTGCAGAGTGTTCAAGTAGCTTTTTCTCTCCGCTGGAAAGCTGCACGCTCAGTGCCAGTGTTCTGCAGCTTCTTTCTTCACGTTTCAGCAGCTAGCACGCTCTCCGTGTGCAGGAGAAGCGGCTGAGGCTTCCTTGCCGGAGAAGCGGCACCTTCGCCGGCAGAGAGCCTCCGGCCGGCCGCGGTGCGCTCCGGAGCGGGGGCTTGTGCCGAAAGAGGCCGGCAAGAGGCGCTTACCTTCGGACAGCTCCGGATGCCCGTCTAATGCGTCTCTTGTCGCCTACACGGCAGGGAAAAGCTTTTCCACTCTGTCTAGGAAGGAGAAAGTGTGCCAGCACAGCAAATGCCTCCCGGACTTTCCCTGCAATTCAGCAAGTGCTTTGCAGCTTGAAATTGGAAGGAAAGCCTCAGATTTAGCAGCCAGAGCTTCAGGAGGAGCAGCAGCGAGCACAGCATCGCTTTTGCAGCAGCTCCTTCCATGTGCATGTTTTTGGGAGTGGAAAGGCTTGCAGAGTGTTCAAGTAGCTTTTTCTCTCCGCTGGAAAGCTGCAGGCTCAGTGCCAGTGTTCTGCAGCTTCTTTCTTCACGTTTCAGCAGCTAGCACGCTCTCCGTGTGCAGGAGAAGCGGCTGAGGCTTCCTTGCCGGAGAAGCGGCACCTTCGCCGGCAGAGAGCCTCCGGCCGGCCGCGGTGCGCTCCGGAGCGGGGGCTTGTGCCGAAAGAGGCCGGCAACAGGCGCTTACCTTCGGACAGCTCCGGATGCCCGTCTAATGCGTCTCTTGTCGCCTACACGGCAGGGAAAAGCTTTTCCACTCTGTCTAGGAAGGAGAAAGTGTGCCAGCACAGCAAATGCCTCCCGGACTTTCCCTGCAATTCAGCAAGTGCTTTGCAGCTTGAAATTGGAAGGAAAGCCTCAGATTTAGCAGCCAGAGCTTCAGGAGGAGCAGCAGCGAGCACAGCATCGCTTTTGCAGCAGCTCCTTCCATGTGCATGTTTTTGGGAGTGGAAAAGCTTGCAGAGTGTTCAAGTAGCTTTTTCTCTCCGCTGGAAAGCTGCACGCTCAGTGCCAGTGTTCTGCAGCTTCTTTCTTCACGTTTCAGCAGCTAGCACGCTCTCCGTGTGCAGGAGAAGCGGCTGAGGCTTCCTTGCCGGAGAAGCGGCACCTTCGCCGGCAGAGAGCCTCCGGCCGGCCGCGGTGCGCTCCGGAGCGGGGGCTTGTGCCGAAAGAGGCCGGGAACAGGCGCTTACCTTCGGACAGCTCCGGATGCCCGTCTAATGCGTCTCTTGTCGCCTACACGGCAGGGAAAAGCTTTTCCACTCTGTCTAGGAAGGAGAAAGTGTGCCAGCACAGCAAATGCCCCCCGGACTTTCCCTGCAATTCAGCAAGTGCTTTGCAGCTTGAAATTGGAAGGAAAGCCTCAGATTTAGCAGCCAGAGCTTCAGGAGGAGCAGCAGCGAGCACAGCATCGCTTTTGCAGCAGCTCCTTCCATGTGCATGTTTTTGGGAGTGGAAAGGCTTGCAGAGTGTTCAAGTAGCTTTTTCTCTCCGCTGGAAAGCTGCAGGCTCAGTGCCAGTGTTCTGCAGCTTCTTTCTTCACGTTTCAGCAGCTAGCACGCTCTCCGTGTGCAGGAGAAGCGGCTGAGGCTTCCTTGCCGGAGAAGCGGCACCTTCGCCGGCAGAGAGCCTCCGGCCGGCCGCGGTGCGCTCCGGAGCGGGGGCTTGTGCCGAAAGAGGCCGGCAACAGGCGCTTACCTTCGGACAGCTCCGGATGCCCGTCTAATGCGTCTCTTGTCGCCTACACGGCAGGGAAAAGCTTTTCCACTCTGTCTAGGAAGGAGAAAGTGTGCCAGCACAGCAAATGCCCCCCGGACTTTCCCTGCAATTCAGCAAGTGCTTTGCAGCTTGAAATTGGAAGGAAAGCCTCAGATTTAGCAGCCAGAGCTTCAGGAGGAGCAGCAGCGAGCACAGCATCGCTTTTGCAGCAGCTCCTTCCATGTGCATGTTTTTGGGAGTGGAAAGGCTTGCAGAGTGTTCAAGTAGCTTTTTCTCTCCGCTGGAAAGCTGCAGGCTCAGTGCCAGTGTTCTGCAGCTTCTTTCTTCACGTTTCAGCAGCTAGCACGCTCTCCGTGTGCAGGAGAAGCGGCTGAGGCTTCCTTGCCGGAGAAGCGGCACCTTCGCCGGCAGAGAGCCTCCGGCCGGCCGCGGTGCGCTCCGGAGCGGGGGCTTGTGCCGAAAGAGGCCGGCAACAGGCGCTTACCTTCGGACAGCTCCGGATGCCCGTCTAATGCGTCTCTTGTCGCCTACACGGCAGGGAAAAGCTTTTCCACTCTGTCTAGGAAGGAGAAAGTGTGCCAGCACAGCAAATGCCCCCCGGACTTTCCCTGCAATTCAGCAAGTGCTTTGCAGCTTGAAATTGGAAGGAAAGCCTCAGATTTAGCAGCCAGAGCTTCAGGAGGAGCAGCAGCGAGCACAGCATCGCTTTTGCAGCAGCTCCTTCCATGTGCATGTTTTTGGGAGTGGAAAGGCTTGCAGAGTGTTCAAGTAGCTTTTTCTCTCCGCTGGAAAGCTGCAGGCTCAGTGCCAGTGTTCTGCAGCTTCTTTCTTCACGTTTCAGCAGCTAGCACGCTCTCCGTGTGCAGGAGAAGCGGCTGAGGCTTCCTTGCCGGAGAAGCGGCACCTTCGCCGGCAGAGAGCCTCCGGCCGGCCGCGGTGCGCTCCGGAGCGGGGGCTTGTGCCGAAAGAGGCCGGCAACAGGCGCTTACCTTCGGACAGCTCCGGATGCCCGTCTAATGCGTCTCTTGTCGCCTACACGGCAGGGAAAAGCTTTTCCACTCTGTCTAGGAAGGAGAAAGTGTGCCAGCACAGCAAATGCCCCCCGGACTTTCCCTGCAATTCAGCAAGTGCTTTGCAGCTTGAAATTGGAAGGAAAGCCTCCGATTTAGCAGCCAGAGCTTCAGGAGGAGCAGCAGCGAGCACAGCATCGCTTTTGCAGCAGCTCCTTCCATGTGCATGTTTTTGGGAGTGGAAAGGCTTGCAGAGTGTTCAAGTAGCTTTTTCTCTCCGCTGGAAAGCTGCAGGCTCAGTGCCAGTGTTCTGCAGCTTCTTTCTTCACGTTTCAGCAGCTAGCACGCTCTCCGTGTGCAGGAGAAGCGGCTGAGGCTTCCTTGCCGGAGAAGCGGCACCTTCGCCGGCAGAGAGCCTCCGGCCGGCCGCGGTGCGCTCCGGAGCGGGGGCTTGTGCCGAAAGAGGCCGGCAACAGGCGCTTACCTTCGGACAGCTCCGGATGCCCGTCTAATGCGTCTCTTGTCGCCTACACGGCAGGGAAAAGCTTTTCCACTCTGTCTAGGAAGGAGAAAGTGTGCCAGCACAGCAAATGCCCCCCGGACTTTCCCTGCAATTCAGCAAGTGCTTTGCAGCTTGAAATTGGAAGGAAAGCCTCAGATTTAGCAGCCAGAGCTTCAGGAGGAGCAGCAGCGAGCACAGCATCGCTTTTGCAGCAGCTCCTTCCATGTGCATGTTTTTGGGAGTGGAAAGGCTTGCAGAGTGTTCAAGTAGCTTTTTCTCTCCGCTGGAAAGCTGCAGGCTCAGTGCCAGTGTTCTGCAGCTTCTTTCTTCACGTTTCAGCAGCTAGCACGCTCTCCGTGTGCAGGAGAAGCGGCTGAGGCTTCCTTGCCGGAGAAGCGGCACCTTCGCCGGCAGAGAGCCTCCGGCCGGCCGCGGTGCGCTCCGGAGCGGGGGCTTGTGCCGAAAGAGGCCGGCAACAGGCGCTTACCTTCGGACAGCTCCGGATGCCCGTCTAATGCGTCTCTTGTCGCCTACACGGCAGGGAAAAGCTTTTCCACTCTGTCTAGGAAGGAGAAAGTGTGCCAGCACAGCAAATGCCCCCCGGACTTTCCCTGCAATTCAGCAAGTGCTTTGCAGCTTGAAATTGGAAGGAAAGCCTCAGATTTAGCAGCCAGAGCTTCAGGAGGAGCAGCAGCGAGCACAGCATCGCTTTTGCAGCAGCTCCTTCCATGTGCATGTTTTTGGGAGTGGAAAGGCTTGCAGAGTGTTCAAGTAGCTTTTTCTCTCCGCTGGAAAGCTGCAGGCTCAGTGCCAGTGTTCTGCAGCTTCTTTCTTCACGTTTCAGCAGCTAGCACGCTCTCCGTGTGCAGGAGAAGCGGCTGAGGCTTCCTTGCCGGAGAAGCGGCACCTTCGCCGGCAGAGAGCCTCCGGCCGGCCGCGGTGCGCTCCGGAGCGGGGGCTTGTGCCGAAAGAGGCCGGCAACAGGCGCTTACCTTCGGACAGCTCCGGATGCCCGTCTAATGCGTCTCTTGTCGCCTACACGGCAGGGAAAAGCTTTTCCACTCTGTCTAGGAAGGAGAAAGTGTGCCAGCACAGCAAATGCCCCCCGGACTTTCCCTGCAATTCAGCAAGTGCTTTGCAGCTTGAAATTGGAAGGAAAGCCTCAGATTTAGCAGCCAGAGCTTCAGGAGGAGCAGCAGCGAGCACAGCATCGCTTTTGCAGCAGCTCCTTCCATGTGCATGTTTTTGGGAGTGGAAAGGCTTGCAGAGTGTTCAAGTAGCTTTTTCTCTCCGCTGGAAAGCTGCAGGCTCAGTGCCAGTGTTCTGCAGCTTCTTTCTTCACGTTTCAGCAGCTAGCACGCTCTCCGTGTGCAGGAGAAGCGGCTGAGGCTTCCTTGCCGGAGAAGCGGCACCTTCGCCGGCAGAGAGCCTCCGGCCGGCCGCGGTGCGCTCCGGAGCGGGGGCTTGTGCCGAAAGAGGCCGGCAACAGGCGCTTACCTTCGGACAGCTCCGGATGCCCGTCTAATGCGTCTCTTGTCGCCTACACGGCAGGGAAAAGCTTTTCCACTCTGTCTAGGAAGGAGAAAGTGTGCCAGCACAGCAAATGCCTCCTGGACTTTCCCTGCAATTCAGCAAGTGCTTTGCAGCTTGAAATTGGAAGGAAAGCCTCAGATTTAGCAGCCAGAGCTTCAGGAGGAGCAGCAGCGAGCACAGCATCGCTTTTGCAGCAGCTCCTTCCATGTGCATGTTTTTGGGAGTGGAAAGGCTTGCAGAGTGTTCAAGTAGCTTTTTCTCTCCGCTGGAAAGCTGCAGGCTCAGTGCCAGTGTTCTGCAGCTTCTTTCTTCACGTTTCAGCAGCTAGCACGCTCTCCGTGTGCAGGAGAAGCGGCTGAGGCTTCCTTGCCGGAGAAGCGGCACCTTCGCCGGCAGAGAGCCTCCGGCCGGCCGCGGTGCGCTCCGGAGCGGGGGCTTGTGCCGAAAGAGGCCGGCAACAGGCGCTTACCTTCGGACAGCTCCGGATGCCCGTCTAATGCGTCTCTTGTCGCCTACACGGCAGGGAAAAGCTTTTCCACTCTGTCTAGGAAGGAGAAAGTGTGCCAGCACAGCAAATGCCTCCCGGACTTTCCCTGCAATTCAGCAAGTGCTTTGCAGCTTGAAATTGGAAGGAAAGCCTCAGATTTAGCAGCCAGAGCTTCAGGAGGAGCAGCAGCGAGCACAGCATCGCTTTTGCAGCAGCTCCTTCCATGTGCATGTTTTTGGGAGTGGAAAGGCTTGCAGAGTGTTCAAGTAGCTTTTTCTCTCCGCTGGAAAGCTGCAGGCTCAGTGCCAGTGTTCTGCAGCTTCTTTCTTCACGTTTCAGCAGCTAGCACGCTCTCCGTGTGCAGGAGAAGCGGCTGAGGCTTCCTTGCCGGAGAAGCGGCACCTTCGCCGGCAGAGAGCCTCCGGCCGGCCGCGGTGCGCTCCGGAGCGGGGGCTTGTGCCGAAAGAGGCCGGCAACAGGCGCTTACCTTCGGACAGCTCCGGATGCCCGTCTAATGCGTCTCTTGTCGCCTACACGGCAGGGAAAAGCTTTTCCACTCTGTCTAGGAAGGAGAAAGTGTGCCAGCACAGCAAATGCCCCCCGGACTTTCCCTGCAATTCAGCAAGTGCTTTGCAGCTTGAAATTGGAAGGAAAGCCTCAGATTTAGCAGCCAGAGCTTCAGGAGGAGCAGCAGCGAGCACAGCATCGCTTTTGCAGCAGCTCCTTCCATGTGCATGTTTTTGGGAGTGGAAAGGCTTGCAGAGTGTTCAAGTAGCTTTTTCTCTCCGCTGGAAAGCTGCAGGCTCAGTGCCAGTGTTCTGCAGCTTCTTTCTTCACGTTTCAGCAGCTAGCACGCTCTCCGTGTGCAGGAGAAGCGGCTGAGGCTTCCTTGCCGGAGAAGCGGCACCTTCGCCGGCAGAGAGCCTCCGGCCGGCCGCGGTGCGCTCCGGAGCGGGGGCTTGTGCCGAAAGAGGCCGGCAACAGGCGCTTACCTTCGGACAGCTCCGGATGCCCGTCTAATGCGTCTCTTGTCGCCTACACGGCACGGAAAAGCTTTTCCACTCTGTCTAGGAAGGAGAAAGTGTGCCAGCACAGCAAATGCCTCCCGGACTTTCCCTGCAATTCAGCAAGTGCTTTGCAGCTTGAAATTGGAAGGAAAGCCTCAGATTTAGCAGCCAGAGCTTCAGGAGGAGCAGCAGCGAGCACAGCATCGCTTTTGCAGCAGCTCCTTCCATGTGCATGTTTTTGGGAGTGGAAAGGCTTGCAGAGTGTTCAAGTAGCTTTTTCTCTCCGCTGGAAAGCTGCAGGCTCAGTGCCAGTGTTCTGCAGCTTCTTTCTTCACGTTTCAGCAGCTAGCACGCTCTCCGTGTGCAGGAGAAGCGGCTGAGGCTTCCTTGCCGGAGAAGCGGCACCTTCGCCGGCAGAGAGCCTCCGGCCGGCCGCGGTGCGCTCCGGAGCGGGGGCTTGTGCCGAAAGAGGCCGGCAACAGGCGCTTACCTTCGGACAGCTCCGGATGCCCGTCTAATGCGTCTCTTGTCGCCTACACGGCACGGAAAAGCTTTTCCACTCTGTCTAGGAAGGAGAAAGTGTGCCAGCACAGCAAATGCCCCCCGGACTTTCCCTGCAATTCAGCAAGTGCTTTGCAGCTTGAAATTGGAAGGAAAGCCTCAGATTTAGCAGCCAGAGCTTCAGGAGGAGCAGCAGCGAGCACAGCATCGCTTTTGCAGCAGCTCCTTCCATGTGCATGTTTTTGGGAGTGGAAAGGCTTGCAGAGTGTTCAAGTAGCTTTTTCTCTCCGCTGGAAAGCTGCAGGCTCAGTGCCAGTGTTCTGCAGCTTCTTTCTTCACGTTTCAGCAGCTAGCACGCTCTCCGTGTGCAGGAGAAGCGGCTGAGGCTTCCTTGCCGGAGAAGCGGCACCTTCGCCGGCAGAGAGCCTCCGGCCGGCCGCGGTGCGCTCCGGAGCGGGGGCTTGTGCCGAAAGAGGCCGGGAACAGGCGCTTACCTTCGGACAGCTCCGGATGCCCGTCTAATGCGTCTCTTGTCGCCTACACGGCAGGGAAAAGCTTTTCCACTCTGTCTAGGAAGGAGAAAGTGTGCCAGCACAGCAAATGCCCCCCGGACTTTCCCTGCAATTCAGCAAGTGCTTTGCAGCTTGAAATTGGAAGGAAAGCCTCAGATTTAGCAGCCAGAGCTTCAGGAGGAGCAGCAGCGAGCACAGCATCGCTTTTGCAGCAGCTCCTTCCATGTGCATGTTTTTGGGAGTGGAAAGGCTTGCAGAGTGTTCAAGTAGCTTTTTCTCTCCGCTGGAAAGCTGCAGGCTCAGTGCCAGTGTTCTGCAGCTTCTTTCTTCACGTTTCAGCAGCTAGCACGCTCTCCGTGTGCAGGAGAAGCGGCTGAGGCTTCCTTGCCGGAGAAGCGGCACCTTCGCCGGCAGAGAGCCTCCGGCCGGCCGCGGTGCGCTCCGGAGCGGGGGCTTGTGCCGAAAGAGGCCGGCAACAGGCGCTTACCTTCGGACAGCTCCGGATGCCCGTCTAATGCGTCTCTTGTCGCCTACACGGCAGGGAAAAGCTTTTCCACTCTGTCTAGGAAGGAGAAAGTGTGCCAGCACAGCAAATGCCCCCCGGACTTTCCCTGCAATTCAGCAAGTGCTTTGCAGCTTGAAATTGGAAGGAAAGCCTCAGATTTAGCAGCCAGAGCTTCAGGAGGAGCAGCAGCGAGCACAGCATCGCTTTTGCAGCAGCTCCTTCCATGTGCATGTTTTTGGGAGTGGAAAGGCTTGCAGAGTGTTCAAGTAGCTTTTTCTCTCCGCTGGAAAGCTGCAGGCTCAGTGCCAGTGTTCTGCAGCTTCTTTCTTCACGTTTCAGCAGCTAGCACGCTCTCCGTGTGCAGGAGAAGCGGCTGAGGCTTCCTTGCCGGAGAAGCGGCACCTTCGCCGGCAGAGAGCCTCCGGCCGGCCGCGGTGCGCTCCGGAGCGGGGGCTTGTGCCGAAAGAGGCCGGCAACAGGCGCTTACCTTCGGACAGCTCCGGATGCCCGTCTAATGCGTCTCTTGTCGCCTACACGGCAGGGAAAAGCTTTTCCACTCTGTCTAGGAAGGAGAAAGTGTGCCAGCACAGCAAATGCCTCCCGGACTTTCCCTGCAATTCAGCAAGTGCTTTGCAGCTTGAAATTGGAAGGAAAGCCTCAGATTTAGCAGCCAGAGCTTCAGGAGGAGCAGCAGCGAGCACAGCATCGCTTTTGCAGCAGCTCCTTCCATGTGCATGTTTTTGGGAGTGGAAAGGCTTGCAGAGTGTTCAAGTAGCTTTTTCTCTCCGCTGGAAAGCTGCAGGCTCAGTGCCAGTGTTCTGCAGCTTCTTTCTTCACGTTTCAGCAGCTAGCACGCTCTCCGTGTGCAGGAGAAGCGGCTGAGGCTTCCTTGCCGGAGAAGCGGCACCTTCGCCGGCAGAGAGCCTCCGGCCGGCCGCGGTGCGCTCCGGAGCGGGGGCTTGTGCCGAAAGAGGCCGGCAACAGGCGCTTACCTTCGGACAGCTCCGGATGCCCGTCTAATGCGTCTCTTGTCGCCTACACGGCAGGGAAAAGCTTTTCCACTCTGTCTAGGAAGGAGAAAGTGTGCCAGCACAGCAAATGCCCCCCGGACTTTCCCTGCAATTCAGCAAGTGCTTTGCAGCTTGAAATTGGAAGGAAAGCCTCAGATTTAGCAGCCAGAGCTTCAGGAGGAGCAGCAGCGAGCACAGCATCGCTTTTGCAGCAGCTCCTTCCATGTGCATGTTTTTGGGAGTGGAAAGGCTTGCAGAGTGTTCAAGTAGCTTTTTCTCTCCGCTGGAAAGCTGCACGCTCAGTGCCAGTGTTCTGCAGCTTCTTTCTTCACGTTTCAGCAGCTAGCACGCTCTCCGTGTGCAGGAGAAGCGGCTGAGGCTTCCTTGCCGGAGAAGCGGCACCTTCGCCGGCAGAGAGCCTCCGGCCGGCCGCGGTGCGCTCCGGAGCGGGGGCTTGTGCCGAAAGAGGCCGGCAACAGGCGCTTACCTTCGGACAGCTCCGGATGCCCGTCTCATGCGTCTCTTGTCGCCTACACGGCAGGGAAAAGCTTTTCCACTCTGTCTAGGAAGGAGAAAGTGTGCCAGCACAGCAAATGCCTCCCGGACTTTCCCTGCAATTCAGCAAGTGCTTTGCAGCTTGAAATTGGAAGGAAAGCCTCAGATTTAGCAGCCAGAGCTTCAGGAGGAGCAGCAGCGAGCACAGCATCGCTTTTGCAGCAGCTCCTTCCATGTGCATGTTTTTGGGAGTGGAAAGGCTTGCAGAGTGTTCAAGTAGCTTTTTCTCTCCGCTGGAAAGCTGCACGCTCAGTGCCAGTGTTCTGCAGCTTCTTTCTTCACGTTTCAGCAGCTAGCACGCTCTCCGTGTGCAGGAGAAGCGGCTGAGGCTTCCTTGCCGGAGAAGCGGCACCTTCGCCGGCAGAGAGCCTCCGGCCGGCCGCGGTGCGCTCCGGAGCGGGGGCTTGTGCCGAAAGAGGCCGGCAACAGGCGCTTACCTTCGGACAGCTCCGGATGCCCGTCTAATGCGTCTCTTGTCGCCTACACGGCAGGGAAAAGCTTTTCCACTCTGTCTAGGAAGGAGAAAGTGTGCCAGCACAGCAAATGCCCCCCGGACTTTCCCTGCAATTCAGCAAGTGCTTTGCAGCTTGAAATTGGAAGGAAAGCCTCAGATTTAGCAGCCAGAGCTTCAGGAGGAGCAGCAGCGAGCACAGCATCGCTTTTGCAGCAGCTCCTTCCATGTGCATGTTTTTGGGAGTGGAAAGGCTTGCAGAGTGTTCAAGTAGCTTTTTCTCTCCGCTGGAAAGCTGCAGGCTCAGTGCCAGTGTTCTGCAGCTTCTTTCTTCACGTTTCAGCAGCTAGCACGCTCTCCGTGTGCAGGAGAAGCGGCTGAGGCTTCCTTGCCGGAGAAGCGGCACCTTCGCCGGCAGAGAGCCTCCGGCCGGCCGCGGTGCGCTCCGGAGCGGGGGCTTGTGCCGAAAGAGGCCGGCAACAGGCGCTTACCTTCGGACAGCTCCGGATGCCCGTCTAATGCGTCTCTTGTCGCCTACACGGCAGGGAAAAGCTTTTCCACTCTGTCTAGGAAGGAGAAAGTGTGCCAGCACAGCAAATGCCTCCCGGACTTTCCCTGCAATTCAGCAAGTGCTTTGCAGCTTGAAATTGGAAGGAAAGCCTCAGATTTAGCAGCCAGAGCTTCAGGAGGAGCAGCAGCGAGCACAGCATCGCTTTTGCAGCAGCTCCTTCCATGTGCATGTTTTTGGGAGTGGAAAGGCTTGCAGAGTGTTCAAGTAGCTTTTTCTCTCCGCTGGAAAGCTGCAGGCTCAGTGCCAGTGTTCTGCAGCTTCTTTCTTCACGTTTCAGCAGCTAGCACGCTCTCCGTGTGCAGGAGAAGCGGCTGAGGCTTCCTTGCCGGAGAAGCGGCACCTTCGCCGGCAGAGAGCCTCCGGCCGGCCGCGGTGCGCTCCGGAGCGGGGGCTTGTGCCGAAAGAGGCCGGCAACAGGCGCTTACCTTCGGACAGCTCCGGATGCCCGTCTAATGCGTCTCTTGTCGCCTACACGGCAGGGAAAAGCTTTTCCACTCTGTCTAGGAAGGAGAAAGTGTGCCAGCACAGCAAGTGCCCCCCGGACTTTCCCTGCAATTCAGCAAGTGCTTTGCAGCTTGAAATTGGAAGGAAAGCCTCAGATTTAGCAGCCAGAGCTTCAGGAGGAGCAGCAGCGAGCACAGCATCGCTTTTGCAGCAGCTCCTTCCATGTGCATGTTTTTGGGAGTGGAAAGGCTTGCAGAGTGTTCAAGTAGCTTTTTCTCTCCGCTGGAAAGCTGCAGGCTCAGTGCCAGTGTTCTGCAGCTTCTTTCTTCACGTTTCAGCAGCTAGCACGCTCTCCGTGTGCAGGAGAAGCGGCTGAGGCTTCCTTGCCGGAGAAGCGGCACCTTCGCCGGCAGAGAGCCTCCGGCCGGCCGCGGTGCGCTCCGGAGCGGGGGCTTGTGCCGAAAGAGGCCGGCAACAGGCGCTTACCTTCGGACAGCTCCGGATGCCCGTCTAATGCGTCTCTTGTCGCCTACACGGCACGGAAAAGCTTTTCCACTCTGTCTAGGAAGGAGAAAGTGTGCCAGCACAGCAAATGCCCCCCGGACTTTCCCTGCAATTCAGCAAGTGCTTTGCAGCTTGAAATTGGAAGGAAAGCCTCAGATTTAGCAGCCAGAGCTTCAGGAGGAGCAGCAGCGAGCACAGCATCGCTTTTGCAGCAGCTCCTTCCATGTGCATGTTTTTGGGAGTGGAAAGGCTTGCAGAGTGTTCAAGTAGCTTTTTCTCTCCGCTGGAAAGCTGCAGGCTCAGTGCCAGTGTTCTGCAGCTTCTTTCTTCACGTTTCAGCAGCTAGCACGCTCTCCGTGTGCAGGAGAAGCGGCTGAGGCTTCCTTGCCGGAGAAGCGGCACCTTCGCCGGCAGAGAGCCTCCGGCCGGCCGCGGTGCGCTCCGGAGCGGGGGCTTGTGCCGAAAGAGGCCGGCAACAGGCGCTTACCTTCGGACAGCTCCGGATGCCCGTCTAATGCGTCTCTTGTCGCCTACACGGCAGGGAAAAGCTTTTCCACTCTGTCTAGGAAGGAGAAAGTGTGCCAGCACAGCAAATGCCTCCCGGACTTTCCCTGCAATTCAGCAAGTGCTTTGCAGCTTGAAATTGGAAGGAAAGCCTCAGATTTAGCAGCCAGAGCTTCAGGAGGAGCAGCAGCGAGCACAGCATCGCTTTTGCAGCAGCTCCTTCCATGTGCATGTTTTTGGGAGTGGAAAGGCTTGCAGAGTGTTCAAGTAGCTTTTTCTCTCCGCTGGAAAGCTGCAGGCTCAGTGCCAGTGTTCTGCAGCTTCTTTCTTCACGTTTCAGCAGCTAGCACGCTCTCCGTGTGCAGGAGAAGCGGCTGAGGCTTCCTTGCCGGAGAAGCGGCACCTTCGCCGGCAGAGAGCCTCCGGCCGGCCGCGGTGCGCTCCGGAGCGGGGGCTTGTGCCGAAAGAGGCCGGCAACAGGCGCTTACCTTCGGACAGCTCCGGATGCCCGTCTAATGCGTCTCTTGTCGCCTACACGGCAGGGAAAAGCTTTTCCACTCTGTCTAGGAAGGAGAAAGTGTGCCAGCACAGCAAATGCCCCCCGGACTTTCCCTGCAATTCAGCAAGTGCTTTGCAGCTTGAAATTGGAAGGAAAGCCTCAGATTTAGCAGCCAGAGCTTCAGGAGGAGCAGCAGCGAGCACAGCATCGCTTTTGCAGCAGCTCCTTCCATGTGCATGTTTTTGGGAGTGGAAAGGCTTGCAGAGTGTTCAAGTAGCTTTTTCTCTCCGCTGGAAAGCTGCACGCTCAGTGCCAGTGTTCTGCAGCTTCTTTCTTCACGTTTCAGCAGCTAGCACGCTCTCCGTGTGCAGGAGAAGCGGCTGAGGCTTCCTTGCCGGAGAAGCGGCACCTTCGCCGGCAGAGAGCCTCCGGCCGGCCGCGGTGCGCTCCGGAGCGGGGGCTTGTGCCGAAAGAGGCCGGCAACAGGCGCTTACCTTCGGACAGCTCCGGATGCCCGTCTAATGCGTCTCTTGTCGCCTACACGGCAGGGAAAAGCTTTTCCACTCTGTCTAGGAAGGAGAAAGTGTGCCAGCACAGCAAATGCCCCCCGGACTTTCCCTGCAATTCAGCAAGTGCTTTGCAGCTTGAAATTGGAAGGAAAGCCTCAGATTTAGCAGCCAGAGCTTCAGGAGGAGCAGCAGCGAGCACAGCATCGCTTTTGCAGCAGCTCCTTCCATGTGCATGTTTTTGGGAGTGGAAAGGCTTGCAGAGTGTTCAAGTAGCTTTTTCTCTCCGCTGGAAAGCTGCAGGCTCAGTGCCAGTGTTCTGCAGCTTCTTTCTTCACGTTTCAGCAGCTAGCACGCTCTCCGTGTGCAGGAGAAGCGGCTGAGGCTTCCTTGCCGGAGAAGCGGCACCTTCGCCGGCAGAGAGCCTCCGGCCGGCCGCGGTGCGCTCCGGAGCGGGGGCTTGTGCCGAAAGAGGCCGGCAACAGGCGCTTACCTTCGGACAGCTCCGGATGCCCGTCTAATGCGTCTCTTGTCGCCTACACGGCAGGGAAAAGCTTTTCCACTCTGTCTAGGAAGGAGAAAGTGTGCCAGCACAGCAAATGCCTCCCGGACTTTCCCTGCAATTCAGCAAGTGCTTTGCAGCTTGAAATTGGAAGGAAAGCCTCAGATTTAGCAGCCAGAGCTTCAGGAGGAGCAGCAGCGAGCACAGCATCGCTTTTGCAGCAGCTCCTTCCATGTGCATGTTTTTGGGAGTGGAAAGGCTTGCAGAGTGTTCAAGTAGCTTTTTCTCTCCGCTGGAAAGCTGCAGGCTCAGTGCCAGTGTTCTGCAGCTTCTTTCTTCACGTTTCAGCAGCTAGCACGCTCTCCGTGTGCAGGAGAAGCGGCTGAGGCTTCCTTGCCGGAGAAGCGGCACCTTCGCCGGCAGAGAGCCTCCGGCCGGCCGCGGTGCGCTCCGGAGCGGGGGCTTGTGCCGAAAGAGGCCGGCAACAGGCGCTTACCTTCGGACAGCTCCGGATGCCCGTCTAATGCGTCTCTTGTCGCCTACACGGCAGGGAAAAGCTTTTCCACTCTGTCTAGGAAGGAGAAAGTGTGCCAGCACAGCAAATGCCCCCCGGACTTTCCCTGCAATTCAGCAAGTGCTTTGCAGCTTGAAATTGGAAGGAAAGCCTCAGATTTAGCAGCCAGAGCTTCAGGAGGAGCAGCAGCGAGCACAGCATCGCTTTTGCAGCAGCTCCTTCCATGTGCATGTTTTTGGGAGTGGAAAGGCTTGCAGAGTGTTCAAGTAGCTTTTTCTCTCCGCTGGAAAGCTGCAGGCTCAGTGCCAGTGTTCTGCAGCTTCTTTCTTCACGTTTCAGCAGCTAGCACGCTCTCCGTGTGCAGGAGAAGCGGCTGAGGCTTCCTTGCCGGAGAAGCGGCACCTTCGCCGGCAGAGAGCCTCCGGCCGGCCGCGGTGCGCTCCGGAGCGGGGGCTTGTGCCGAAAGAGGCCGGCAACAGGCGCTTACCTTCGGACAGCTCCGGATGCCCGTCTAATGCGTCTCTTGTCGCCTACACGGCAGGGAAAAGCTTTTCCACTCTGTCTAGGAAGGAGAAAGTGTGCCAGCACAGCAAATGCCTCCTGGACTTTCCCTGCAATTCAGCAAGTGCTTTGCAGCTTGAAATTGGAAGGAAAGCCTCAGATTTAGCAGCCAGAGCTTCAGGAGGAGCAGCAGCGAGCACAGCATCGCTTTTGCAGCAGCTCCTTCCATGTGCATGTTTTTGGGAGTGGAAAGGCTTGCAGAGTGTTCAAGTAGCTTTTTCTCTCCGCTGGAAAGCTGCAGGCTCAGTGCCAGTGTTCTGCAGCTTCTTTCTTCACGTTTCAGCAGCTAGCACGCTCTCCGTGTGCAGGAGAAGCGGCTGAGGCTTCCTTGCCGGAGAAGCGGCACCTTCGCCGGCAGAGAGCCTCCGGCCGGCCGCGGTGCGCTCCGGAGCGGGGGCTTGTGCCGAAAGAGGCCGGCAACAGGCGCTTACCTTCGGACAGCTCCGGATGCCCGTCTAATGCGTCTCTTGTCGCCTACACGGCAGGGAAAAGCTTTTCCACTCTGTCTAGGAAGGAGAAAGTGTGCCAGCACAGCAAATGCCTCCCGGACTTTCCCTGCAATTCAGCAAGTGCTTTGCAGCTTGAAATTGGAAGGAAAGCCTCAGATTTAGCAGCCAGAGCTTCAGGAGGAGCAGCAGCGAGCACAGCATCGCTTTTGCAGCAGCTCCTTCCATGTGCATGTTTTTGGGAGTGGAAAGGCTTGCAGAGTGTTCAAGTAGCTTTTTCTCTCCGCTGGAAAGCTGCACGCTCAGTGCCAGTGTTCTGCAGCTTCTTTCTTCACGTTTCAGCAGCTAGCACGCTCTCCGTGTGCAGGAGAAGCGGCTGAGGCTTCCTTGCCGGAGAAGCGGCACCTTCGCCGGCAGAGAGCCTCCGGCCGGCCGCGGTGCGCTCCGGAGCGGGGGCTTGTGCCGAAAGAGGCCGGCAACAGGCGCTTACCTTCGGACAGCTCCGGATGCCCGTCTAATGCGTCTCTTGTCGCCTACACGGCAGGGAAAAGCTTTTCCACTCTGTCTAGGAAGGAGAAAGTGTGCCAGCACAGCAAATGCCTCCCGGACTTTCCCTGCAATTCAGCAAGTGCTTTGCAGCTTGAAATTGGAAGGAAAGCCTCAGATTTAGCAGCCAGAGCTTCAGGAGGAGCAGCAGCGAGCACAGCATCGCTTTTGCAGCAGCTCCTTCCATGTGCATGTTTTTGGGAGTGGAAAGGCTTGCAGAGTGTTCAAGTAGCTTTTTCTCTCCGCTGGAAAGCTGCAGGCTCAGTGCCAGTGTTCTGCAGCTTCTTTCTTCACGTTTCAGCAGCTAGCACGCTCTCCGTGTGCAGGAGAAGCGGCTGAGGCTTCCTTGCCGGAGAAGCGGCACCTTCGCCGGCAGAGAGCCTCCGGCCGGCCGCGGTGCGCTCCGGAGCGGGGGCTTGTGCCGAAAGAGGCCGGGAACAGGCGCTTACCTTCGGACAGCTCCGGATGCCCGTCTAATGCGTCTCTTGTCGCCTACACGGCAGGGAAAAGCTTTTCCACTCTGTCTAGGAAGGAGAAAGTGTGCCAGCACAGCAAATGCCCCCCGGACTTTCCCTGCAATTCAGCAAGTGCTTTGCAGCTTGAAATTGGAAGGAAAGCCTCAGATTTAGCAGCCAGAGCTTCAGGAGGAGCAGCAGCGAGCACAGCATCGCTTTTGCAGCAGCTCCTTCCATGTGCATGTTTTTGGGAGTGGAAAGGCTTGCAGAGTGTTCAAGTAGCTTTTTCTCTCCGCTGGAAAGCTGCAGGCTCAGTGCCAGTGTTCTGCAGCTTCTTTCTTCACGTTTCAGCAGCTAGCACGCTCTCCGTGTGCAGGAGAAGCGGCTGAGGCTTCCTTGCCGGAGAAGCGGCACCTTCGCCGGCAGAGAGCCTCCGGCCGGCCGCGGTGCGCTCCGGAGCGGGGGCTTGTGCCGAAAGAGGCCGGCAACAGGCGCTTACCTTCGGACAGCTCCGGATGCCCGTCTAATGCGTCTCTTGTCGCCTACACGGCAGGGAAAAGCTTTTCCACTCTGTCTAGGAAGGAGAAAGTGTGCCAGCACAGCAAATGCCCCCCGGACTTTCCCTGCAATTCAGCAAGTGCTTTGCAGCTTGAAATTGGAAGGAAAGCCTCAGATTTAGCAGCCAGAGCTTCAGGAGGAGCAGCAGCGAGCACAGCATCGCTTTTGCAGCAGCTCCTTCCATGTGCATGTTTTTGGGAGTGGAAAGGCTTGCAGAGTGTTCAAGTAGCTTTTTCTCTCCGCTGGAAAGCTGCAGGCTCAGTGCCAGTGTTCTGCAGCTTCTTTCTTCACGTTTCAGCAGCTAGCACGCTCTCCGTGTGCAGGAGAAGCGGCTGAGGCTTCCTTGCCGGAGAAGCGGCACCTTCGCCGGCAGAGAGCCTCCGGCCGGCCGCGGTGCGCTCCGGAGCGGGGGCTTGTGCCGAAAGAGGCCGGCAACAGGCGCTTACCTTCGGACAGCTCCGGATGCCCGTCTAATGCGTCTCTTGTCGCCTACACGGCAGGGAAAAGCTTTTCCACTCTGTCTAGGAAGGAGAAAGTGTGCCAGCACAGCAAATGCCCCCCGGACTTTCCCTGCAATTCAGCAAGTGCTTTGCAGCTTGAAATTGGAAGGAAAGCCTCAGATTTAGCAGCCAGAGCTTCAGGAGGAGCAGCAGCGAGCACAGCATCGCTTTTGCAGCAGCTCCTTCCATGTGCATGTTTTTGGGAGTGGAAAGGCTTGCAGAGTGTTCAAGTAGCTTTTTCTCTCCGCTGGAAAGCTGCAGGCTCAGTGCCAGTGTTCTGCAGCTTCTTTCTTCACGTTTCAGCAGCTAGCACGCTCTCCGTGTGCAGGAGAAGCGGCTGAGGCTTCCTTGCCGGAGAAGCGGCACCTTCGCCGGCAGAGAGCCTCCGGCCGGCCGCGGTGCGCTCCGGAGCGGGGGCTTGTGCCGAAAGAGGCCGGCAACAGGCGCTTACCTTCGGACAGCTCCGGATGCCCGTCTAATGCGTCTCTTGTCGCCTACACGGCAGGGAAAAGCTTTTCCACTCTGTCTAGGAAGGAGAAAGTGTGCCAGCACAGCAAATGCCCCCCGGACTTTCCCTGCAATTCAGCAAGTGCTTTGCAGCTTGAAATTGGAAGGAAAGCCTCAGATTTAGCAGCCAGAGCTTCAGGAGGAGCAGCAGCGAGCACAGCATCGCTTTTGCAGCAGCTCCTTCCATGTGCATGTTTTTGGGAGTGGAAAGGCTTGCAGAGTGTTCAAGTAGCTTTTTCTCTCCGCTGGAAAGCTGCAGGCTCAGTGCCAGTGTTCTGCAGCTTCTTTCTTCACGTTTCAGCAGCTAGCACGCTCTCCGTGTGCAGGAGAAGCGGCTGAGGCTTCCTTGCCGGAGAAGCGGCACCTTCGCCGGCAGAGAGCCTCCGGCCGGCCGCGGTGCGCTCCGGAGCGGGGGCTTGTGCCGAAAGAGGCCGGCAACAGGCGCTTACCTTCGGACAGCTCCGGATGCCCGTCTAATGCGTCTCTTGTCGCCTACACGGCAGGGAAAAGCTTTTCCACTCTGTCTAGGAAGGAGAAAGTGTGCCAGCACAGCAAATGCCTCCCGGACTTTCCCTGCAATTCAGCAAGTGCTTTGCAGCTTGAAATTGGAAGGAAAGCCTCAGATTTAGCAGCCAGAGCTTCAGGAGGAGCAGCAGCGAGCACAGCATCGCTTTTGCAGCAGCTCCTTCCATGTGCATGTTTTTGGGAGTGGAAAGGCTTGCAGAGTGTTCAAGTAGCTTTTTCTCTCCGCTGGAAAGCTGCACGCTCAGTGCCAGTGTTCTGCAGCTTCTTTCTTCACGTTTCAGCAGCTAGCACGCTCTCCGTGTGCAGGAGAAGCGGCTGAGGCTTCCTTGCCGGAGAAGCGGCACCTTCGCCGGCAGAGAGCCTCCGGCCGGCCGCGGTGCGCTCCGGAGCGGGGGCTTGTGCCGAAAGAGGCCGGCAACAGGCGCTTACCTTCGGACAGCTCCGGATGCCCGTCTAATGCGTCTCTTGTCGCCTACACGGCAGGGAAAAGCTTTTCCACTCTGTCTAGGAAGGAGAAAGTGTGCCAGCACAGCAAATCCCCCCGGACTTTCCCTGCAATTCAGCAAGTGCTTTGCAGCTTGAAATTGGAAGGAAAGCCTCAGATTTAGCAGCCAGAGCTTCAGGAGGAGCAGCAGCGAGCACAGCATCGCTTTTGCAGCAGCTCCTTCCATGTGCATGTTTTTGGGAGTGGAAAGGCTTGCAGAGTGTTCAAGTAGCTTTTTCTCTCCGCTGGAAAGCTGCACGCTCAGTGCCAGTGTTCTGCAGCTTCTTTCTTCACGTTTCAGCAGCTAGCACGCTCTCCGTGTGCAGGAGAAGCGGCTGAGGCTTCCTTGCCGGAGAAGCGGCACCTTCGCCGGCAGAGAGCCTCCGGCCGGCCGCGGTGCGCTCCGGAGCGGGGGCTTGTGCCGAAAGAGGCCGGCAACAGGCGCTTACCTTCGGACAGCTCCGGATGCCCGTCTAATGCGTCTCTTGTCGCCTACACGGCAGGGAAAAGCTTTTCCACTCTGTCTAGGAAGGAGAAAGTGTGCCAGCACAGCAAATGCCCCCCGGACTTTCCCTGCAATTCAGCAAGTGCTTTGCAGCTTGAAATTGGAAGGAAAGCCTCAGATTTAGCAGCCAGAGCTTCAGGAGGAGCAGCAGCGAGCACAGCATCGCTTTTGCAGCAGCTCCTTCCATGTGCATGTTTTTGGGAGTGGAAAGGCTTGCAGAGTGTTCAAGTAGCTTTTTCTCTCCGCTGGAAAGCTGCAGGCTCAGTGCCAGTGTTCTGCAGCTTCTTTCTTCACGTTTCAGCAGCTAGCACGCTCTCCGTGTGCAGGAGAAGCGGCTGAGGCTTCCTTGCCGGAGAAGCGGCACCTTCGCCGGCAGAGAGCCTCCGGCCGGCCGCGGTGCGCTCCGGAGCGGGGGCTTGTGCCGAAAGAGGCCGGCAACAGGCGCTTACCTTCGGACAGCTCCGGATGCCCGTCTAATGCGTCTCTTGTCGCCTACACGGCAGGGAAAAGCTTTTCCACTCTGTCTAGGAAGGAGAAAGTGTGCCAGCACAGCAAATGCCCCCCGGACTTTCCCTGCAATTCAGCAAGTGCTTTGCAGCTTGAAATTGGAAGGAAAGCCTCAGATTTAGCAGCCAGAGCTTCAGGAGGAGCAGCAGCGAGCACAGCATCGCTTTTGCAGCAGCTCCTTCCATGTGCATGTTTTTGGGAGTGGAAAGGCTTGCAGAGTGTTCAAGTAGCTTTTTCTCTCCGCTGGAAAGCTGCAGGCTCAGTGCCAGTGTTCTGCAGCTTCTTTCTTCACGTTTCAGCAGCTAGCACGCTCTCCGTGTGCAGGAGAAGCGGCTGAGGCTTCCTTGCCGGAGAAGCGGCACCTTCGCCGGCAGAGAGCCTCCGGCCGGCCGCGGCGCGCTCCGGAGCGGGGGCTTGTGCCGAAAGAGGCCGGCAACAGGCGCTTACCTTCGGACAGCTCCGGATGCCCGTCTAATGCGTCTCTTGTCGCCTACACGGCAGGGAAAAGCTTTTCCACTCTGTCTAGGAAGGAGAAAGTGTGCCAGCACAGCAAATGCCCCCCGGACTTTCCCTGCAATTCAGCAAGTGCTTTGCAGCTTGAAATTGGAAGGAAAGCCTCAGATTTAGCAGCCAGAGCTTCAGGAGGAGCAGCAGCGAGCACAGCATCGCTTTTGCAGCAGCTCCTTCCATGTGCATGTTTTTGGGAGTGGAAAGGCTTGCAGAGTGTTCAAGTAGCTTTTTCTCTCCGCTGGAAAGCTGCAGGCTCAGTGCCAGTGTTCTGCAGCTTCTTTCTTCACGTTTCAGCAGCTAGCACGCTCTCCGTGTGCAGGAGAAGCGGCTGAGGCTTCCTTGCCGGAGAAGCGGCACCTTCGCCGGCAGAGAGCCTCCGGCCGGCCGCGGTGCGCTCCGGAGCGGGGGCTTGTGCCGAAAGAGGCCGGCAACAGGCGCTTACCTTCGGACAGCTCCGGATGCCCGTCTAATGCGTCTCTTGTCGCCTACACGGCAGGGAAAAGCTTTTCCACTCTGTCTAGGAAGGAGAAAGTGTGCCAGCACAGCAAATGCCTCCCGGACTTTCCCTGCAATTCAGCAAGTGCTTTGCAGCTTGAAATTGGAAGGAAAGCCTCAGATTTAGCAGCCAGAGCTTCAGGAGGAGCAGCAGCGAGCACAGCATCGCTTTTGCAGCAGCTCCTTCCATGTGCATGTTTTTGGGAGTGGAAAGGCTTGCAGAGTGTTCAAGTAGCTTTTTCTCTCCGCTGGAAAGCTGCAGGCTCAGTGCCAGTGTTCTGCAGCTTCTTTCTTCACGTTTCAGCAGCTAGCACGCTCTCCGTGTGCAGGAGAAGCGGCTGAGGCTTCCTTGCCGGAGAAGCGGCACCTTCGCCGGCAGAGAGCCTCCGGCCGGCCGCGGTGCGCTCCGGAGCGGGGGCTTGTGCCGAAAGAGGCCGGCAACAGGCGCTTACCTTCGGACAGCTCCGGATGCCCGTCTAATGCGTCTCTTGTCGCCTACACGGCAGGGAAAAGCTTTTCCACTCTGTCTAGGAAGGAGAAAGTGTGCCAGCACAGCAAATGCCCCCCGGACTTTCCCTGCAATTCAGCAAGTGCTTTGCAGCTTGAAATTGGAAGGAAAGCCTCAGATTTAGCAGCCAGAGCTTCAGGAGGAGCAGCAGCGAGCACAGCATCGCTTTTGCAGCAGCTCCTTCCATGTGCATGTTTTTGGGAGTGGAAAGGCTTGCAGAGTGTTCAAGTAGCTTTTTCTCTCCGCTGGAAAGCTGCAGGCTCAGTGCCAGTGTTCTGCAGCTTCTTTCTTCACGTTTCAGCAGCTAGCACGCTCTCCGTGTGCAGGAGAAGCGGCTGAGGCTTCCTTGCCGGAGAAGCGGCACCTTCGCCGGCAGAGAGCCTCCGGCCGGCCGCGGTGCGCTCCGGAGCGGGGGCTTGTGCCGAAAGAGGCCGGCAACAGGCGCTTACCTTCGGACAGCTCCGGATGCCCGTCTAATGCGTCTCTTGTCGCCTACACGGCAGGGAAAAGCTTTTCCACTCTGTCTAGGAAGGAGAAAGTGTGCCAGCACAGCAAATGCCCCCCGGACTTTCCCTGCAATTCAGCAAGTGCTTTGCAGCTTGAAATTGGAAGGAAAGCCTCAGATTTAGCAGCCAGAGCTTCAGGAGGAGCAGCAGCGAGCACAGCATCGCTTTTGCAGCAGCTCCTTCCATGTGCATGTTTTTGGGAGTGGAAAGGCTTGCAGAGTGTTCAAGTAGCTTTTTCTCTCCGCTGGAAAGCTGCAGGCTCAGTGCCAGTGTTCTGCAGCTTCTTTCTTCACGTTTCAGCAGCTAGCACGCTCTCCGTGTGCAGGAGAAGCGGCTGAGGCTTCCTTGCCGGAGAAGCGGCACCTTCGCCGGCAGAGAGCCTCCGGCCGGCCGCGGTGCGCTCCGGAGCGGGGGCTTGTGCCGAAAGAGGCCGGCAACAGGCGCTTACCTTCGGACAGCTCCGGATGCCCGTCTAATGCGTCTCTTGTCGCCTACACGGCAGGGAAAAGCTTTTCCACTCTGTCTAGGAAGGAGAAAGTGTGCCAGCACAGCAAATGCCCCCCGGACTTTCCCTGCAATTCAGCAAGTGCTTTGCAGCTTGAAATTGGAAGGAAAGCCTCAGATTTAGCAGCCAGAGCTTCAGGAGGAGCAGCAGCGAGCACAGCATCGCTTTTGCAGCAGCTCCTTCCATGTGCATGTTTTTGGGAGTGGAAAGGCTTGCAGAGTGTTCAAGTAGCTTTTTCTCTCCGCTGGAAAGCTGCAGGCTCAGTGCCAGTGTTCTGCAGCTTCTTTCTTCACGTTTCAGCAGCTAGCACGCTCTCCGTGTGCAGGAGAAGCGGCTGAGGCTTCCTTGCCGGAGAAGCGGCACCTTCGCCGGCAGAGAGCCTCCGGCCGGCCGCGGCGCGCTCCGGAGCGGGGGCTTGTGCCGAAAGAGGCCGGCAACAGGCGCTTACCTTCGGACAGCTCCGGATGCCCGTCTAATGCGTCTCTTGTCGCCTACACGGCAGGGAAAAGCTTTTCCACTCTGTCTAGGAAGGAGAAAGTGTGCCAGCACAGCAAATGCCCCCCGGACTTTCCCTGCAATTCAGCAAGTGCTTTGCAGCTTGAAATTGGAAGGAAAGCCTCAGATTTAGCAGCCAGAGCTTCAGGAGGAGCAGCAGCGAGCACAGCATCGCTTTTGCAGCAGCTCCTTCCATGTGCATGTTTTTGGGAGTGGAAAGGCTTGCAGAGTGTTCAAGTAGCTTTTTCTCTCCGCTGGAAAGCTGCAGGCTCAGTGCCAGTGTTCTGCAGCTTCTTTCTTCACGTTTCAGCAGCTAGCACGCTCTCCGTGTGCAGGAGAAGCGGCTGAGGCTTCCTTGCCGGAGAAGCGGCACCTTCGCCGGCAGAGAGCCTCCGGCCGGCCGCGGTGCGCTCCGGAGCGGGGGCTTGTGCCGAAAGAGGCCGGCAACAGGCGCTTACCTTCGGACAGCTCCGGATGCCCGTCTAATGCGTCTCTTGTCGCCTACACGGCAGGGAAAAGCTTTTCCACTCTGTCTAGGAAGGAGAAAGTGTGCCAGCACAGCAAATGCCTCCCGGACTTTCCCTGCAATTCAGCAAGTGCTTTGCAGCTTGAAATTGGAAGGAAAGCCTCAGATTTAGCAGCCAGAGCTTCAGGAGGAGCAGCAGCGAGCACAGCATCGCTTTTGCAGCAGCTCCTTCCATGTGCATGTTTTTGGGAGTGGAAAGGCTTGCAGAGTGTTCAAGTAGCTTTTTCTCTCCGCTGGAAAGCTGCAGGCTCAGTGCCAGTGTTCTGCAGCTTCTTTCTTCACGTTTCAGCAGCTAGCACGCTCTCCGTGTGCAGGAGAAGCGGCTGAGGCTTCCTTGCCGGAGAAGCGGCACCTTCGCCGGCAGAGAGCCTCCGGCCGGCCGCGGTGCGCTCCGGAGCGGGGGCTTGTGCCGAAAGAGGCCGGCAACAGGCGCTTACCTTCGGACAGCTCCGGATGCCCGTCTAATGCGTCTCTTGTCGCCTACACGGCAGGGAAAAGCTTTTCCACTCTGTCTAGGAAGGAGAAAGTGTGCCAGCACAGCAAATGCCCCCCGGACTTTCCCTGCAATTCAGCAAGTGCTTTGCAGCTTGAAATTGGAAGGAAAGCCTCAGATTTAGCAGCCAGAGCTTCAGGAGGAGCAGCAGCGAGCACAGCATCGCTTTTGCAGCAGCTCCTTCCATGTGCATGTTTTTGGGAGTGGAAAGGCTTGCAGAGTGTTCAAGTAGCTTTTTCTCTCCGCTGGAAAGCTGCAGGCTCAGTGCCAGTGTTCTGCAGCTTCTTTCTTCACGTTTCAGCAGCTAGCACGCTCTCCGTGTGCAGGAGAAGCGGCTGAGGCTTCCTTGCCGGAGAAGCGGCACCTTCGCCGGCAGAGAGCCTCCGGCCGGCCGCGGTGCGCTCCGGAGCGGGGGCTTGTGCCGAAAGAGGCCGGCAACAGGCGCTTACCTTCGGACAGCTCCGGATGCCCGTCTAATGCGTCTCTTGTCGCCTACACGGCAGGGAAAAGCTTTTCCACTCTGTCTAGGAAGGAGAAAGTGTGCCAGCACAGCAAATGCCCCCCGGACTTTCCCTGCAATTCAGCAAGTGCTTTGCAGCTTGAAATTGGAAGGAAAGCCTCAGATTTAGCAGCCAGAGCTTCAGGAGGAGCAGCAGCGAGCACAGCATCGCTTTTGCAGCAGCTCCTTCCATGTGCATGTTTTTGGGAGTGGAAAGGCTTGCAGAGTGTTCAAGTAGCTTTTTCTCTCCGCTGGAAAGCTGCAGGCTCAGTGCCAGTGTTCTGCAGCTTCTTTCTTCACGTTTCAGCAGCTAGCACGCTCTCCGTGTGCAGGAGAAGCGGCTGAGGCTTCCTTGCCGGAGAAGCGGCACCTTCGCCGGCAGAGAGCCTCCGGCCGGCCGCGGTGCGCTCCGGAGCGGGGGCTTGTGCCGAAAGAGGCCGGCAACAGGCGCTTACCTTCGGACAGCTCCGGATGCCCGTCTAATGCGTCTCTTGTCGCCTACACGGCAGGGAAAAGCTTTTCCACTCTGTCTAGGAAGGAGAAAGTGTGCCAGCACAGCAAATGCCCCCCGGACTTTCCCTGCAATTCAGCAAGTGCTTTGCAGCTTGAAATTGGAAGGAAAGCCTCAGATTTAGCAGCCAGAGCTTCAGGAGGAGCAGCAGCGAGCACAGCATCGCTTTTGCAGCAGCTCCTTCCATGTGCATGTTTTTGGGAGTGGAAAGGCTTGCAGAGTGTTCAAGTAGCTTTTTCTCTCCGCTGGAAAGCTGCAGGCTCAGTGCCAGTGTTCTGCAGCTTCTTTCTTCACGTTTCAGCAGCTAGCACGCTCTCCGTGTGCAGGAGAAGCGGCTGAGGCTTCCTTGCCGGAGAAGCGGCACCTTCGCCGGCAGAGAGCCTCCGGCCGGCCGCGGCGCGCTCCGGAGCGGGGGCTTGTGCCGAAAGAGGCCGGCAACAGGCGCTTACCTTCGGACAGCTCCGGATGCCCGTCTAATGCGTCTCTTGTCGCCTACACGGCAGGGAAAAGCTTTTCCACTCTGTCTAGGAAGGAGAAAGTGTGCCAGCACAGCAAATGCCCCCCGGACTTTCCCTGCAATTCAGCAAGTGCTTTGCAGCTTGAAATTGGAAGGAAAGCCTCAGATTTAGCAGCCAGAGCTTCAGGAGGAGCAGCAGCGAGCACAGCATCGCTTTTGCAGCAGCTCCTTCCATGTGCATGTTTTTGGGAGTGGAAAGGCTTGCAGAGTGTTCAAGTAGCTTTTTCTCTCCGCTGGAAAGCTGCAGGCTCAGTGCCAGTGTTCTGCAGCTTCTTTCTTCACGTTTCAGCAGCTAGCACGCTCTCCGTGTGCAGGAGAAGCGGCTGAGGCTTCCTTGCCGGAGAAGCGGCACCTTCGCCGGCAGAGAGCCTCCGGCCGGCCGCGGTGCGCTCCGGAGCGGGGGCTTGTGCCGAAAGAGGCCGGCAACAGGCGCTTACCTTCGGACAGCTCCGGATGCCCGTCTAATGCGTCTCTTGTCGCCTACACGGCAGGGAAAAGCTTTTCCACTCTGTCTAGGAAGGAGAAAGTGTGCCAGCACAGCAAATGCCCCCCGGACTTTCCCTGCAATTCAGCAAGTGCTTTGCAGCTTGAAATTGGAAGGAAAGCCTCAGATTTAGCAGCCAGAGCTTCAGGAGGAGCAGCAGCGAGCACAGCATCGCTTTTGCAGCAGCTCCTTCCATGTGCATGTTTTTGGGAGTGGAAAGGCTTGCAGAGTGTTCAAGTAGCTTTTTCTCTCCGCTGGAAAGCTGCAGGCTCAGTGCCAGTGTTCTGCAGCTTCTTTCTTCACGTTTCAGCAGCTAGCACGCTCTCCGTGTGCAGGAGAAGCGGCTGAGGCTTCCTTGCCGGAGAAGCGGCACCTTCGCCGGCAGAGAGCCTCCGGCCGGCCGCGGTGCGCTCCGGAGCGGGGGCTTGTGCCGAAAGAGGCCGGCAACAGGCGCTTACCTTCGGACAGCTCCGGATGCCCGTCTAATGCGTCTCTTGTCGCCTACACGGCAGGGAAAAGCTTTTCCACTCTGTCTAGGAAGGAGAAAGTGTGCCAGCACAGCAAATGCCCCCCGGACTTTCCCTGCAATTCAGCAAGTGCTTTGCAGCTTGAAATTGGAAGGAAAGCCTCAGATTTAGCAGCCAGAGCTTCAGGAGGAGCAGCAGCGAGCACAGCATCGCTTTTGCAGCAGCTCCTTCCATGTGCATGTTTTTGGGAGTGGAAAGGCTTGCAGAGTGTTCAAGTAGCTTTTTCTCTCCGCTGGAAAGCTGCAGGCTCAGTGCCAGTGTTCTGCAGCTTCTTTCTTCACGTTTCAGCAGCTAGCACGCTCTCCGTGTGCAGGAGAAGCGGCTGAGGCTTCCTTGCCGGAGAAGCGGCACCTTCGCCGGCAGAGAGCCTCCGGCCGGCCGCGGTGCGCTCCGGAGCGGGGGCTTGTGCCGAAAGAGGCCGGCAACAGGCGCTTACCTTCGGACAGCTCCGGATGCCCGTCTAATGCGTCTCTTGTCGCCTACACGGCAGGGAAAAGCTTTTCCACTCTGTCTAGGAAGGAGAAAGTGTGCCAGCACAGCAAATGCCCCCCGGACTTTCCCTGCAATTCAGCAAGTGCTTTGCAGCTTGAAATTGGAAGGAAAGCCTCAGATTTAGCAGCCAGAGCTTCAGGAGGAGCAGCAGCGAGCACAGCATCGCTTTTGCAGCAGCTCCTTCCATGTGCATGTTTTTGGGAGTGGAAAGGCTTGCAGAGTGTTCAAGTAGCTTTTTCTCTCCGCTGGAAAGCTGCACGCTCAGTGCCAGTGTTCTGCAGCTTCTTTCTTCACGTTTCAGCAGCTAGCACGCTCTCCGTGTGCAGGAGAAGCGGCTGAGGCTTCCTTGCCGGAGAAGCGGCACCTTCGCCGGCAGAGAGCCTCCGGCCGGCCGCGGTGCGCTCCGGAGCGGGGGCTTGTGCCGAAAGAGGCCGGGAACAGGCGCTTACCTTCGGACAGCTCCGGATGCCCGTCTAATGCGTCTCTTGTCGCCTACACGGCAGGGAAAAGCTTTTCCACTCTGTCTAGGAAGGAGAAAGTGTGCCAGCACAGCAAATGCCCCCCGGACTTTCCCTGCAATTCAGCAAGTGCTTTGCAGCTTGAAATTGGAAGGAAAGCCTCAGATTTAGCAGCCAGAGCTTCAGGAGGAGCAGCAGCGAGCACAGCATCGCTTTTGCAGCAGCTCCTTCCATGTGCATGTTTTTGGGAGTGGAAAGGCTTGCAGAGTGTTCAAGTAGCTTTTTCTCTCCGCTGGAAAGCTGCAGGCTCAGTGCCAGTGTTCTGCAGCTTCTTTCTTCACGTTTCAGCAGCTAGCACGCTCTCCGTGTGCAGGAGAAGCGGCTGAGGCTTCCTTGCCGGAGAAGCGGCACCTTCGCCGGCAGAGAGCCTCCGGCCGGCCGCGGTGCGCTCCGGAGCGGGGGCTTGTGCCGAAAGAGGCCGGCAACAGGCGCTTACCTTCGGACAGCTCCGGATGCCCGTCTAATGCGTCTCTTGTCGCCTACACGGCAGGGAAAAGCTTTTCCACTCTGTCTAGGAAGGAGAAAGTGTGCCAGCACAGCAAATGCCCCCCGGACTTTCCCTGCAATTCAGCAAGTGCTTTGCAGCTTGAAATTGGAAGGAAAGCCTCAGATTTAGCAGCCAGAGCTTCAGGAGGAGCAGCAGCGAGCACAGCATCGCTTTTGCAGCAGCTCCTTCCATGTGCATGTTTTTGGGAGTGGAAAGGCTTGCAGAGTGTTCAAGTAGCTTTTTCTCTCCGCTGGAAAGCTGCACGCTCAGTGCCAGTGTTCTGCAGCTTCTTTCTTCACGTTTCAGCAGCTAGCACGCTCTCCGTGTGCAGGAGAAGCGGCTGAGGCTTCCTTGCCGGAGAAGCGGCACCTTCGCCGGCAGAGAGCCTCCGGCCGGCCGCGGTGCGCTCCGGAGCGGGGGCTTGTGCCGAAAGAGGCCGGCAACAGGCGCTTACCTTCGGACAGCTCCGGATGCCCGTCTAATGCGTCTCTTGTCGCCTACACGGCAGGGAAAAGCTTTTCCACTCTGTCTAGGAAGGAGAAAGTGTGCCAGCACAGCAAATGCCCCCCGGACTTTCCCTGCAATTCAGCAAGTGCTTTGCAGCTTGAAATTGGAAGGAAAGCCTCAGATTTAGCAGCCAGAGCTTCAGGAGGAGCAGCAGCGAGCACAGCATCGCTTTTGCAGCAGCTCCTTCCATGTGCATGTTTTTGGGAGTGGAAAGGCTTGCAGAGTGTTCAAGTAGCTTTTTCTCTCCGCTGGAAAGCTGCAGGCTCAGTGCCAGTGTTCTGCAGCTTCTTTCTTCACGTTTCAGCAGCTAGCACGCTCTCCGTGTGCAGGAGAAGCGGCTGAGGCTTCCTTGCCGGAGAAGCGGCACCTTCGCCGGCAGAGAGCCTCCGGCCGGCCGCGGTGCGCTCCGGAGCGGGGGCTTGTGCCGAAAGAGGCCGGCAACAGGCGCTTACCTTCGGACAGCTCCGGATGCCCGTCTAATGCGTCTCTTGTCGCCTACACGGCAGGGAAAAGCTTTTCCACTCTGTCTAGGAAGGAGAAAGTGTGCCAGCACAGCAAATGCCCCCCGGACTTTCCCTGCAATTCAGCAAGTGCTTTGCAGCTTGAAATTGGAAGGAAAGCCTCAGATTTAGCAGCCAGAGCTTCAGGAGGAGCAGCAGCGAGCACAGCATCGCTTTTGCAGCAGCTCCTTCCATGTGCATGTTTTTGGGAGTGGAAAGGCTTGCAGAGTGTTCAAGTAGCTTTTTCTCTCCGCTGGAAAGCTGCAGGCTCAGTGCCAGTGTTCTGCAGCTTCTTTCTTCACGTTTCAGCAGCTAGCACGCTCTCCGTGTGCAGGAGAAGCGGCTGAGGCTTCCTTGCCGGAGAAGCGGCACCTTCGCCGGCAGAGAGCCTCCGGCCGGCCGCGGTGCGCTCCGGAGCGGGGGCTTGTGCCGAAAGAGGCCGGCAACAGGCGCTTACCTTCGGACAGCTCCGGATGCCCGTCTAATGCGTCTCTTGTCGCCTACACGGCAGGGAAAAGCTTTTCCACTCTGTCTAGAAAGGAGAAAGTGTGCCAGCACAGCAAATGCCCCCCGGACTTTCCCTGCAATTCAGCAAGTGCTTTGCAGCTTGAAATTGGAAGGAAAGCCTCAGATTTAGCAGCCAGAGCTTCAGGAGGAGCAGCAGCGAGCACAGCATCGCTTTTGCAGCAGCTCCTTCCATGTGCATGTTTTTGGGAGTGGAAAGGCTTGCAGAGTGTTCAAGTAGCTTTTTCTCTCCGCTGGAAAGCTGCAGGCTCAGTGCCAGTGTTCTGCAGCTTCTTTCTTCACGTTTCAGCAGCTAGCACGCTCTCCGTGTGCAGGAGAAGCGGCTGAGGCTTCCTTGCCGGAGAAGCGGCACCTTCGCCGGCAGAGAGCCTCCGGCCGGCCGCGGTGCGCTCCGGAGCGGGGGCTTGTGCCGAAAGAGGCCGGCAACAGGCGCTTACCTTCGGACAGCTCCGGATGCCCGTCTAATGCGTCTCTTGTCGCCTACACGGCAGGGAAAAGCTTTTCCACTCTGTCTAGGAAGGAGAAAGTGTGCCAGCACAGCAAATCCCCCCGGACTTTCCCTGCAATTCAGCAAGTGCTTTGCAGCTTGAAATTGGAAGGAAAGCCTCAGATTTAGCAGCCAGAGCTTCAGGAGGAGCAGCAGCGAGCACAGCATCGCTTTTGCAGCAGCTCCTTCCATGTGCATGTTTTTGGGAGTGGAAAGGCTTGCAGAGTGTTCAAGTAGCTTTTTCTCTCCGCTGGAAAGCTGCACGCTCAGTGCCAGTGTTCTGCAGCTTCTTTCTTCACGTTTCAGCAGCTAGCACGCTCTCCGTGTGCAGGAGAAGCGGCTGAGGCTTCCTTGCCGGAGAAGCGGCACCTTCGCCGGCAGAGAGCCTCCGGCCGGCCGCGGTGCGCTCCGGAGCGGGGGCTTGTGCCGAAAGAGGCCGGCAACAGGCGCTTACCTTCGGACAGCTCCGGATGCCCGTCTAATGCGTCTCTTGTCGCCTACACGGCAGGGAAAAGCTTTTCCACTCTGTCTAGGAAGGAGAAAGTGTGCCAGCACAGCAAATGCCCCCCGGACTTTCCCTGCAATTCAGCAAGTGCTTTGCAGCTTGAAATTGGAAGGAAAGCCTCAGATTTAGCAGCCAGAGCTTCAGGAGGAGCAGCAGCGAGCACAGCATCGCTTTTGCAGCAGCTCCTTCCATGTGCATGTTTTTGGGAGTGGAAAGGCTTGCAGAGTGTTCAAGTAGCTTTTTCTCTCCGCTGGAAAGCTGCAGGCTCAGTGCCAGTGTTCTGCAGCTTCTTTCTTCACGTTTCAGCAGCTAGCACGCTCTCCGTGTGCAGGAGAAGCGGCTGAGGCTTCCTTGCCGGAGAAGCGGCACCTTCGCCGGCAGAGAGCCTCCGGCCGGCCGCGGTGCGCTCCGGAGCGGGGGCTTGTGCCGAAAGAGGCCGGCAACAGGCGCTTACCTTCGGACAGCTCCGGATGCCCGTCTAATGCGTCTCTTGTCGCCTACACGGCAGGGAAAAGCTTTTCCACTCTGTCTAGGAAGGAGAAAGTGTGCCAGCACAGCAAATGCCCCCCGGACTTTCCCTGCAATTCAGCAAGTGCTTTGCAGCTTGAAATTGGAAGGAAAGCCTCAGATTTAGCAGCCAGAGCTTCAGGAGGAGCAGCAGCGAGCACAGCATCGCTTTTGCAGCAGCTCCTTCCATGTGCATGTTTTTGGGAGTGGAAAGGCTTGCAGAGTGTTCAAGTAGCTTTTTCTCTCCGCTGGAAAGCTGCAGGCTCAGTGCCAGTGTTCTGCAGCTTCTTTCTTCACGTTTCAGCAGCTAGCACGCTCTCCGTGTGCAGGAGAAGCGGCTGAGGCTTCCTTGCCGGAGAAGCGGCACCTTCGCCGGCAGAGAGCCTCCGGCCGGCCGCGGCGCGCTCCGGAGCGGGGGCTTGTGCCGAAAGAGGCCGGCAACAGGCGCTTACCTTCGGACAGCTCCGGATGCCCGTCTAATGCGTCTCTTGTCGCCTACACGGCAGGGAAAAGCTTTTCCACTCTGTCTAGGAAGGAGAAAGTGTGCCAGCACAGCAAATGCCCCCCGGACTTTCCCTGCAATTCAGCAAGTGCTTTGCAGCTTGAAATTGGAAGGAAAGCCTCAGATTTAGCAGCCAGAGCTTCAGGAGGAGCAGCAGCGAGCACAGCATCGCTTTTGCAGCAGCTCCTTCCATGTGCATGTTTTTGGGAGTGGAAAGGCTTGCAGAGTGTTCAAGTAGCTTTTTCTCTCCGCTGGAAAGCTGCAGGCTCAGTGCCAGTGTTCTGCAGCTTCTTTCTTCACGTTTCAGCAGCTAGCACGCTCTCCGTGTGCAGGAGAAGCGGCTGAGGCTTCCTTGCCGGAGAAGCGGCACCTTCGCCGGCAGAGAGCCTCCGGCCGGCCGCGGTGCGCTCCGGAGCGGGGGCTTGTGCCGAAAGAGGCCGGCAACAGGCGCTTACCTTCGGACAGCTCCGGATGCCCGTCTAATGCGTCTCTTGTCGCCTACACGGCAGGGAAAAGCTTTTCCACTCTGTCTAGGAAGGAGAAAGTGTGCCAGCACAGCAAATGCCTCCCGGACTTTCCCTGCAATTCAGCAAGTGCTTTGCAGCTTGAAATTGGAAGGAAAGCCTCAGATTTAGCAGCCAGAGCTTCAGGAGGAGCAGCAGCGAGCACAGCATCGCTTTTGCAGCAGCTCCTTCCATGTGCATGTTTTTGGGAGTGGAAAGGCTTGCAGAGTGTTCAAGTAGCTTTTTCTCTCCGCTGGAAAGCTGCAGGCTCAGTGCCAGTGTTCTGCAGCTTCTTTCTTCACGTTTCAGCAGCTAGCACGCTCTCCGTGTGCAGGAGAAGCGGCTGAGGCTTCCTTGCCGGAGAAGCGGCACCTTCGCCGGCAGAGAGCCTCCGGCCGGCCGCGGTGCGCTCCGGAGCGGGGGCTTGTGCCGAAAGAGGCCGGCAACAGGCGCTTACCTTCGGACAGCTCCGGATGCCCGTCTAATGCGTCTCTTGTCGCCTACACGGCAGGGAAAAGCTTTTCCACTCTGTCTAGGAAGGAGAAAGTGTGCCAGCACAGCAAATGCCCCCCGGACTTTCCCTGCAATTCAGCAAGTGCTTTGCAGCTTGAAATTGGAAGGAAAGCCTCAGATTTAGCAGCCAGAGCTTCAGGAGGAGCAGCAGCGAGCACAGCATCGCTTTTGCAGCAGCTCCTTCCATGTGCATGTTTTTGGGAGTGGAAAGGCTTGCAGAGTGTTCAAGTAGCTTTTTCTCTCCGCTGGAAAGCTGCAGGCTCAGTGCCAGTGTTCTGCAGCTTCTTTCTTCACGTTTCAGCAGCTAGCACGCTCTCCGTGTGCAGGAGAAGCGGCTGAGGCTTCCTTGCCGGAGAAGCGGCACCTTCGCCGGCAGAGAGCCTCCGGCCGGCCGCGGTGCGCTCCGGAGCGGGGGCTTGTGCCGAAAGAGGCCGGCAACAGGCGCTTACCTTCGGACAGCTCCGGATGCCCGTCTAATGCGTCTCTTGTCGCCTACACGGCAGGGAAAAGCTTTTCCACTCTGTCTAGGAAGGAGAAAGTGTGCCAGCACAGCAAATGCCCCCCGGACTTTCCCTGCAATTCAGCAAGTGCTTTGCAGCTTGAAATTGGAAGGAAAGCCTCAGATTTAGCAGCCAGAGCTTCAGGAGGAGCAGCAGCGAGCACAGCATCGCTTTTGCAGCAGCTCCTTCCATGTGCATGTTTTTGGGAGTGGAAAGGCTTGCAGAGTGTTCAAGTAGCTTTTTCTCTCCGCTGGAAAGCTGCAGGCTCAGTGCCAGTGTTCTGCAGCTTCTTTCTTCACGTTTCAGCAGCTAGCACGCTCTCCGTGTGCAGGAGAAGCGGCTGAGGCTTCCTTGCCGGAGAAGCGGCACCTTCGCCGGCAGAGAGCCTCCGGCCGGCCGCGGTGCGCTCCGGAGCGGGGGCTTGTGCCGAAAGAGGCCGGCAACAGGCGCTTACCTTCGGACAGCTCCGGATGCCCGTCTAATGCGTCTCTTGTCGCCTACACGGCAGGGAAAAGCTTTTCCACTCTGTCTAGGAAGGAGAAAGTGTGCCAGCACAGCAAATGCCCCCCGGACTTTCCCTGCAATTCAGCAAGTGCTTTGCAGCTTGAAATTGGAAGGAAAGCCTCAGATTTAGCAGCCAGAGCTTCAGGAGGAGCAGCAGCGAGCACAGCATCGCTTTTGCAGCAGCTCCTTCCATGTGCATGTTTTTGGGAGTGGAAAGGCTTGCAGAGTGTTCAAGTAGCTTTTTCTCTCCGCTGGAAAGCTGCACGCTCAGTGCCAGTGTTCTGCAGCTTCTTTCTTCACGTTTCAGCAGCTAGCACGCTCTCCGTGTGCAGGAGAAGCGGCTGAGGCTTCCTTGCCGGAGAAGCGGCACCTTCGCCGGCAGAGAGCCTCCGGCCGGCCGCGGTGCGCTCCGGAGCGGGGGCTTGTGCCGAAAGAGGCCGGCAACAGGCGCTTACCTTCGGACAGCTCCGGATGCCCGTCTAATGCGTCTCTTGTCGCCTACACGGCAGGGAAAAGCTTTTCCACTCTGTCTAGGAAGGAGAAAGTGTGCCAGCACAGCAAATGCCCCCCGGACTTTCCCTGCAATTCAGCAAGTGCTTTGCAGCTTGAAATTGGAAGGAAAGCCTCAGATTTAGCAGCCAGAGCTTCAGGAGGAGCAGCAGCGAGCACAGCATCGCTTTTGCAGCAGCTCCTTCCATGTGCATGTTTTTGGGAGTGGAAAGGCTTGCAGAGTGTTCAAGTAGCTTTTTCTCTCCGCTGGAAAGCTGCAGGCTCAGTGCCAGTGTTCTGCAGCTTCTTTCTTCACGTTTCAGCAGCTAGCACGCTCTCCGTGTGCAGGAGAAGCGGCTGAGGCTTCCTTGCCGGAGAAGCGGCACCTTCGCCGGCAGAGAGCCTCCGGCCGGCCGCGGTGCGCTCCGGAGCGGGGGCTTGTGCCGAAAGAGGCCGGCAACAGGCGCTTACCTTCGGAC
The DNA here is from genome assembly GCF_963513975.1 of Fringilla coelebs. NCBI lineage: Eukaryota > Metazoa > Chordata > Aves > Passeriformes > Fringillidae > Fringilla > Fringilla coelebs. The sequence goes on along the minus strand of NW_028167276.1, from coordinate 7,092 downwards.
AGCTCCGGATGCCCGTCTAATGCGTCTCTTGTCGCCTACACGGCAGGGAAAAGCTTTTCCACTCTGTCTAGGAAGGAGAAAGTGTGCCAGCACAGCAAATGCCCCCCGGACTTTCCCTGCAATTCAGCAAGTGCTTTGCAGCTTGAAATTGGAAGGAAAGCCTCAGATTTAGCAGCCAGAGCTTCAGGAGGAGCAGCAGCGAGCACAGCATCGCTTTTGCAGCAGCTCCTTCCATGTGCATGTTTTTGGGAGTGGAAAGGCTTGCAGAGTGTTCAAGTAGCTTTTTCTCTCCGCTGGAAAGCTGCAGGCTCAGTGCCAGTGTTCTGCAGCTTCTTTCTTCACGTTTCAGCAGCTAGCACGCTCTCCGTGTGCAGGAGAAGCGGCTGAGGCTTCCTTGCCGGAGAAGCGGCACCTTCGCCGGCAGAGAGCCTCCGGCCGGCCGCGGTGCGCTCCGGAGCGGGGGCTTGTGCCGAAAGAGGCCGGCAACAGGCGCTTACCTTCGGACAGCTCCGGATGCCCGTCTAATGCGTCTCTTGTCGCCTACACGGCAGGGAAAAGCTTTTCCACTCTGTCTAGGAAGGAGAAAGTGTGCCAGCACAGCAAATGCCCCCCGGACTTTCCCTGCAATTCAGCAAGTGCTTTGCAGCTTGAAATTGGAAGGAAAGCCTCAGATTTAGCAGCCAGAGCTTCAGGAGGAGCAGCAGCGAGCACAGCATCGCTTTTGCAGCAGCTCCTTCCATGTGCATGTTTTTGGGAGTGGAAAGGCTTGCAGAGTGTTCAAGTAGCTTTTTCTCTCCGCTGGAAAGCTGCAGGCTCAGTGCCAGTGTTCTGCAGCTTCTTTCTTCACGTTTCAGCAGCTAGCACGCTCTCCGTGTGCAGGAGAAGCGGCTGAGGCTTCCTTGCCGGAGAAGCGGCACCTTCGCCGGCAGAGAGCCTCCGGCCGGCCGCGGTGCGCTCCGGAGCGGGGGCTTGTGCCGAAAGAGGCCGGCAACAGGCGCTTACCTTCGGACAGCTCCGGATGCCCGTCTAATGCGTCTCTTGTCGCCTACACGGCAGGGAAAAGCTTTTCCACTCTGTCTAGGAAGGAGAAAGTGTGCCAGCACAGCAAATGCCCCCCGGACTTTCCCTGCAATTCAGCAAGTGCTTTGCAGCTTGAAATTGGAAGGAAAGCCTCAGATTTAGCAGCCAGAGCTTCAGGAGGAGCAGCAGCGAGCACAGCATCGCTTTTGCAGCAGCTCCTTCCATGTGCATGTTTTTGGGAGTGGAAAGGCTTGCAGAGTGTTCAAGTAGCTTTTTCTCTCCGCTGGAAAGCTGCAGGCTCAGTGCCAGTGTTCTGCAGCTTCTTTCTTCACGTTTCAGCAGCTAGCACGCTCTCCGTGTGCAGGAGAAGCGGCTGAGGCTTCCTTGCCGGAGAAGCGGCACCTTCGCCGGCAGAGAGCCTCCGGCCGGCCGCGGTGCGCTCCGGAGCGGGGGCTTGTGCCGAAAGAGGCCGGCAACAGGCGCTTACCTTCGGACAGCTCCGGATGCCCGTCTAATGCGTCTCTTGTCGCCTACACGGCAGGGAAAAGCTTTTCCACTCTGTCTAGGAAGGAGAAAGTGTGCCAGCACAGCAAATGCCCCCCGGACTTTCCCTGCAATTCAGCAAGTGCTTTGCAGCTTGAAATTGGAAGGAAAGCCTCAGATTTAGCAGCCAGAGCTTCAGGAGGAGCAGCAGCGAGCACAGCATCGCTTTTGCAGCAGCTCCTTCCATGTGCATGTTTTTGGGAGTGGAAAGGCTTGCAGAGTGTTCAAGTAGCTTTTTCTCTCCGCTGGAAAGCTGCAGGCTCAGTGCCAGTGTTCTGCAGCTTCTTTCTTCACGTTTCAGCAGCTAGCACGCTCTCCGTGTGCAGGAGAAGCGGCTGAGGCTTCCTTGCCGGAGAAGCGGCACCTTCGCCGGCAGAGAGCCTCCGGCCGGCCGCGGTGCGCTCCGGAGCGGGGGCTTGTGCCGAAAGAGGCCGGCAACAGGCGCTTACCTTCGGACAGCTCCGGATGCCCGTCTAATGCGTCTCTTGTCGCCTACACGGCAGGGAAAAGCTTTTCCACTCTGTCTAGGAAGGAGAAAGTGTGCCAGCACAGCAAATGCCCCCCGGACTTTCCCTGCAATTCAGCAAGTGCTTTGCAGCTTGAAATTGGAAGGAAAGCCTCAGATTTAGCAGCCAGAGCTTCAGGAGGAGCAGCAGCGAGCACAGCATCGCTTTTGCAGCAGCTCCTTCCATGTGCATGTTTTTGGGAGTGGAAAGGCTTGCAGAGTGTTCAAGTAGCTTTTTCTCTCCGCTGGAAAGCTGCAGGCTCAGTGCCAGTGTTCTGCAGCTTCTTTCTTCACGTTTCAGCAGCTAGCACGCTCTCCGTGTGCAGGAGAAGCGGCTGAGGCTTCCTTGCCGGAGAAGCGGCACCTTCGCCGGCAGAGAGCCTCCGGCCGGCCGCGGTGCGCTCCGGAGCGGGGGCTTGTGCCGAAAGAGGCCGGCAACAGGCGCTTACCTTCGGACAGCTCCGGATGCCCGTCTAATGCGTCTCTTGTCGCCTACACGGCAGGGAAAAGCTTTTCCACTCTGTCTAGGAAGGAGAAAGTGTGCCAGCACAGCAAATCCCCCCGGACTTTCCCTGCAATTCAGCAAGTGCTTTGCAGCTTGAAATTGGAAGGAAAGCCTCAGATTTAGCAGCCAGAGCTTCAGGAGGAGCAGCAGCGAGCACAGCATCGCTTTTGCAGCAGCTCCTTCCATGTGCATGTTTTTGGGAGTGGAAAGGCTTGCAGAGTGTTCAAGTAGCTTTTTCTCTCCGCTGGAAAGCTGCAGGCTCAGTGCCAGTGTTCTGCAGCTTCTTTCTTCACGTTTCAGCAGCTAGCACGCTCTCCGTGTGCAGGAGAAGCGGCTGAGGCTTCCTTGCCGGAGAAGCGGCACCTTCGCCGGCAGAGAGCCTCCGGCCGGCCGCGGTGCGCTCCGGAGCGGGGGCTTGTGCCGAAAGAGGCCGGCAACAGGCGCTTACCTTCGGACAGCTCCGGATGCCCGTCTAATGCGTCTCTTGTCGCCTACACGGCAGGGAAAAGCTTTTCCACTCTGTCTAGGAAGGAGAAAGTGTGCCAGCACAGCAAATGCCCCCCGGACTTTCCCTGCAATTCAGCAAGTGCTTTGCAGCTTGAAATTGGAAGGAAAGCCTCAGATTTAGCAGCCAGAGCTTCAGGAGGAGCAGCAGCGAGCACAGCATCGCTTTTGCAGCAGCTCCTTCCATGTGCATGTTTTTGGGAGTGGAAAGGCTTGCAGAGTGTTCAAGTAGCTTTTTCTCTCCGCTGGAAAGCTGCAGGCTCAGTGCCAGTGTTCTGCAGCTTCTTTCTTCACGTTTCAGCAGCTAGCACGCTCTCCGTGTGCAGGAGAAGCGGCTGAGGCTTCCTTGCCGGAGAAGCGGCACCTTCGCCGGCAGAGAGCCTCCGGCCGGCCGCGGTGCGCTCCGGAGCGGGGGCTTGTGCCGAAAGAGGCCGGCAACAGGCGCTTACCTTCGGACAGCTCCGGATGCCCGTCTAATGCGTCTCTTGTCGCCTACACGGCAGGGAAAAGCTTTTCCACTCTGTCTAGGAAGGAGAAAGTGTGCCAGCACAGCAAATGCCCCCCGGACTTTCCCTGCAATTCAGCAAGTGCTTTGCAGCTTGAAATTGGAAGGAAAGCCTCAGATTTAGCAGCCAGAGCTTCAGGAGGAGCAGCAGCGAGCACAGCATCGCTTTTGCAGCAGCTCCTTCCATGTGCATGTTTTTGGGAGTGGAAAGGCTTGCAGAGTGTTCAAGTAGCTTTTTCTCTCCGCTGGAAAGCTGCAGGCTCAGTGCCAGTGTTCTGCAGCTTCTTTCTTCACGTTTCAGCAGCTAGCACGCTCTCCGTGTGCAGGAGAAGCGGCTGAGGCTTCCTTGCCGGAGAAGCGGCACCTTCGCCGGCAGAGAGCCTCCGGCCGGCCGCGGTGCGCTCCGGAGCGGGGGCTTGTGCCGAAAGAGGCCGGCAACAGGCGCTTACCTTCGGACAGCTCCGGATGCCCGTCTAATGCGTCTCTTGTCGCCTACACGGCAGGGAAAAGCTTTTCCACTCTGTCTAGGAAGGAGAAAGTGTGCCAGCACAGCAAATGCCTCCCGGACTTTCCCTGCAATTCAGCAAGTGCTTTGCAGCTTGAAATTGGAAGGAAAGCCTCAGATTTAGCAGCCAGAGCTTCAGGAGGAGCAGCAGCGAGCACAGCATCGCTTTTGCAGCAGCTCCTTCCATGTGCATGTTTTTGGGAGTGGAAAGGCTTGCAGAGTGTTCAAGTAGCTTTTTCTCTCCGCTGGAAAGCTGCAGGCTCAGTGCCAGTGTTCTGCAGCTTCTTTCTTCACGTTTCAGCAGCTAGCACGCTCTCCGTGTGCAGGAGAAGCGGCTGAGGCTTCCTTGCCGGAGAAGCGGCACCTTCGCCGGCAGAGAGCCTCCGGCCGGCCGCGGTGCGCTCCGGAGCGGGGGCTTGTGCCGAAAGAGGCCGGCAACAGGCGCTTACCTTCGGACAGCTCCGGATGCCCGTCTAATGCGTCTCTTGTCGCCTACACGGCAGGGAAAAGCTTTTCCACTCTGTCTAGGAAGGAGAAAGTGTGCCAGCACAGCAAATGCCCCCCGGACTTTCCCTGCAATTCAGCAAGTGCTTTGCAGCTTGAAATTGGAAGGAAAGCCTCAGATTTAGCAGCCAGAGCTTCAGGAGGAGCAGCAGCGAGCACAGCATCGCTTTTGCAGCAGCTCCTTCCATGTGCATGTTTTTGGGAGTGGAAAGGCTTGCAGAGTGTTCAAGTAGCTTTTTCTCTCCGCTGGAAAGCTGCAGGCTCAGTGCCAGTGTTCTGCAGCTTCTTTCTTCACGTTTCAGCAGCTAGCACGCTCTCCGTGTGCAGGAGAAGCGGCTGAGGCTTCCTTGCCGGAGAAGCGGCACCTTCGCCGGCAGAGAGCCTCCGGCCGGCCGCGGTGCGCTCCGGAGCGGGGGCTTGTGCCGAAAGAGGCCGGCAACAGGCGCTTACCTTCGGACAGCTCCGGATGCCCGTCTAATGCGTCTCTTGTCGCCTACACGGCAGGGAAAAGCTTTTCCACTCTGTCTAGGAAGGAGAAAGTGTGCCAGCACAGCAAATGCCCCCCGGACTTTCCCTGCAATTCAGCAAGTGCTTTGCAGCTTGAAATTGGAAGGAAAGCCTCAGATTTAGCAGCCAGAGCTTCAGGAGGAGCAGCAGCGAGCACAGCATCGCTTTTGCAGCAGCTCCTTCCATGTGCATGTTTTTGGGAGTGGAAAGGCTTGCAGAGTGTTCAAGTAGCTTTTTCTCTCCGCTGGAAAGCTGCAGGCTCAGTGCCAGTGTTCTGCAGCTTCTTTCTTCACGTTTCAGCAGCTAGCACGCTCTCCGTGTGCAGGAGAAGCGGCTGAGGCTTCCTTGCCGGAGAAGCGGCACCTTCGCCGGCAGAGAGCCTCCGGCCGGCCGCGGTGCGCTCCGGAGCGGGGGCTTGTGCCGAAAGAGGCCGGCAACAGGCGCTTACCTTCGGACAGCTCCGGATGCCCGTCTAATGCGTCTCTTGTCGCCTACACGGCAGGGAAAAGCTTTTCCACTCTGTCTAGGAAGGAGAAAGTGTGCCAGCACAGCAAATGCCCCCCGGACTTTCCCTGCAATTCAGCAAGTGCTTTGCAGCTTGAAATTGGAAGGAAAGCCTCAGATTTAGCAGCCAGAGCTTCAGGAGGAGCAGCAGCGAGCACAGCATCGCTTTTGCAGCAGCTCCTTCCATGTGCATGTTTTTGGGAGTGGAAAGGCTTGCAGAGTGTTCAAGTAGCTTTTTCTCTCCGCTGGAAAGCTGCAGGCTCAGTGCCAGTGTTCTGCAGCTTCTTTCTTCACGTTTCAGCAGCTAGCACGCTCTCCGTGTGCAGGAGAAGCGGCTGAGGCTTCCTTGCCGGAGAAGCGGCACCTTCGCCGGCAGAGAGCCTCCGGCCGGCCGCGGCGCGCTCCGGAGCGGGGGCTTGTGCCGAAAGAGGCCGGCAACAGGCGCTTACCTTCGGACAGCTCCGGATGCCCGTCTAATGCGTCTCTTGTCGCCTACACGGCAGGGAAAAGCTTTTCCACTCTGTCTAGGAAGGAGAAAGTGTGCCAGCACAGCAAATGCCCCCCGGACTTTCCCTGCAATTCAGCAAGTGCTTTGCAGCTTGAAATTGGAAGGAAAGCCTCAGATTTAGCAGCCAGAGCTTCAGGAGGAGCAGCAGCGAGCACAGCATCGCTTTTGCAGCAGCTCCTTCCATGTGCATGTTTTTGGGAGTGGAAAGGCTTGCAGAGTGTTCAAGTAGCTTTTTCTCTCCGCTGGAAAGCTGCAGGCTCAGTGCCAGTGTTCTGCAGCTTCTTTCTTCACGTTTCAGCAGCTAGCACGCTCTCCGTGTGCAGGAGAAGCGGCTGAGGCTTCCTTGCCGGAGAAGCGGCACCTTCGCCGGCAGAGAGCCTCCGGCCGGCCGCGGTGCGCTCCGGAGCGGGGGCTTGTGCCGAAAGAGGCCGGCAACAGGCGCTTACCTTCGGACAGCTCCGGATGCCCGTCTAATGCGTCTCTTGTCGCCTACACGGCAGGGAAAAGCTTTTCCACTCTGTCTAGGAAGGAGAAAGTGTGCCAGCACAGCAAATGCCCCCCGGACTTTCCCTGCAATTCAGCAAGTGCTTTGCAGCTTGAAATTGGAAGGAAAGCCTCAGATTTAGCAGCCAGAGCTTCAGGAGGAGCAGCAGCGAGCACAGCATCGCTTTTGCAGCAGCTCCTTCCATGTGCATGTTTTTGGGAGTGGAAAGGCTTGCAGAGTGTTCAAGTAGCTTTTTCTCTCCGCTGGAAAGCTGCAGGCTCAGTGCCAGTGTTCTGCAGCTTCTTTCTTCACGTTTCAGCAGCTAGCACGCTCTCCGTGTGCAGGAGAAGCGGCTGAGGCTTCCTTGCCGGAGAAGCGGCACCTTCGCCGGCAGAGAGCCTCCGGCCGGCCGCGGTGCGCTCCGGAGCGGGGGCTTGTGCCGAAAGAGGCCGGCAACAGGCGCTTACCTTCGGACAGCTCCGGATGCCCGTCTAATGC